>NC_072379.2:121487058-121791617 GCF_028885625.2 Pongo pygmaeus
GTAGTGATAAGGAAAGAAATACTTTCCTCTACCTCTACAGTGAAGACCCAGGCCAACTTCTCAGAGAATGACCAAGGCAGACACACCGAGCAACAACTTTCAAAGTCAGGCATTGAATGACAGGTAGAAACCCATAACACTTCAAAGCACATGATTAATAAGCCAGACCTAATTAGAAAGAACTTGCATCTTATGTGAATTAGCCCCGGACCTTTCCCTGTCTGCGCTCCTGCTTCATCACTGGTGTGGTGACTGAGATATGATTATAAAGTCTCATAAAGAATTGCTATCTGAAAGGATTTAAGCCAAATGTAGCCAATACATATAACTGGACCACGGAATTAAAATTTTGTCTCTAATTATCTAGTTTATAAGTAGTTATCATGGAACTTCTAATAAACTTATGAAGTAACAGATCAGGAGTAGATTAAAGATGTTTTATTGAATAATTAACTATACTAATTTTTCACAAATAATTACAAAAAAATTAATAATCACTTTAGGCCTTTCCTTAACTCTCACAGACAAAATTTATATTGAGGATTTAAGAATGCCAGCATTATACATCTACATGTGAATGAAAAAAACATTAGAGAAGCTCCTCGTGAAATCATAATCACAGGTATTTTTCTTCAATTTGAAAGCAAAATTTAACGGCTAATTTTATTGAAATAGCACTAAATGACTGACTGATGCTTTACCTAGTGAATTAATATCATATGCTGAAAGATGGAATGAAATTCTTTTGCATCCTATGTATGTCTAATTCAACTCTTCATATATAGGAGACTTTTATATTTGTGGTACAACTTTTCTTAAAATCACAGAAAAGTTATCCTTCCTCCTTAAATCCTTTCAGATAGCAATTCTTCATGAGACTTTAAAGTCGTATCTATGCTTTCCCCATCCCCATGGAAGCAGAGGACTCAGCATCCTTCTGTATATACTGAAGATGTGGTATCAACGCCATGAACTCAATCTATTAATGGACAATAGGTTCCTTCTGTCTGAAGAAATGTTTTTACAGCAAAATTTCTAAAATGAAAAAAAGTTATTTTGGCAAACCCTCCAAAATTTTTTTGTACTGAAGATGACCCTTTATCAAGTTAAAGAGTTACCCAGGAGTGTATACTACCCAATATTTCACTCTGAAAGACTCAATGGAAAATGCGTTGCCCACAAATAGATGTCCCTTGGGACTGCTATTTAGATTCTTATATGGCTATGTTAGGCAAAACTTGCTTTTCAAGTTTTTCAGGACAAAATTATCTTCATTATGATAAACTATATACTTTGGGATGCATGACTGGTCAGCTGTTTACCTGCTAGGACATAATCATAATTGTTTCCTGAGAAAAAAATCCTTGTTCTGCCTCCAGGTATTCCCTTAGCACCTGGTGGAGGGTTGGCCACCAATTCGGATGAAAAATCTCCATATGCCATCTCTATTTCCATAAATAGGTATTTGCATCTGCCATCCACAAACAAAATTTGCATGCCAAGTACTTGCCAAATAATATAACCTTCAACTGCCCAATGTCTATGAAATTTGAGCTATCATTTCACAAACCTACAGGTTATGATATTTTTCTTACAGCGAAGAGTCACTAGGTTCTGAACCTGTCTGCACATTAGTGTCAATGATACTATTTGTACCAGTGCTTCTCAACTCTGTACGCACATTAGCAACCCCTTGGAAGTGTTTAAAATACTCCCTCCTTGGCATACCCCAAACCAACTAAAGGAAATGCTTGGACCTAGAAACTGAATCTTTTTACAACCTTCTTCAACCAGGCACAGTGGCTCATGCCTGTAATCCCTACACTTTGGGAGGCTGGGGTGGGAGGATCACTTGAGCCCAAGAGTTCAAGACCAGCCTTAAAACATTGTGAGACTCCATCTCTATACAAAACAAAAAATTGGCTGGGCATATGGCATACAACAGTAGTCCCAGCAACTTGGGAGGCTGAGGTGGGAGGATCGCTTGAGCCTGGGAAACTGAGGCTTCAGTAAGCCGTGCTCTCCGGCCTTGGCAACAGAGTGAGACTGTCAAAAACAAAACATAACAAAAACAAACAAAAAACCCTCTTCAGGCAGCTCTTTTTCCAACAACTGTCAGAAAGAATGTTTTCATAGCAACATTTCTAAAATTAAAAAATCATTTTGGTAAAATACCCAAAATGTACTGTACTCAAGAATACCATTCAACAAACTAAATAGTTACCAGGAATATATTACACAGTAATTCATTCACAAATAAAAGTGCACTGGCAGCCAGATAGTACCCTAAGAAGACTCAAACATTTTATAAAATGATATAAACTGTATATCTAAAATGACTATGTATAAATATAAAAATACTTTAGCTTAAATAATATTTGATTTCTGAAAAATCTCTGCAATGACTGAAACTGCAATTTCTTCAAATGGTTTTCACTATAAGAATAAAAATAAGAAATTTTATCTTCTATTGCACTGGGTTACTTTTGAACAGAGTATTCAGACATACACACTTACTGGAATACATTCTAAAGACAAATCAAATGGCAAAAAAAAATGTTGATCTTTACTATGTAAGTTTGTTGGTGGTGGCACTGACAGGGTATTTTTGAAATTATTTACGCAAAATGAGTAAATATATTGATGTCGTGGAGAAGCAGTAAACTCATGTTTTAAAAAAATATATATATTTCTTGGGCTGGGAACAGTGGCTCATGCCAGGAATCCAAGCAATCTGGGGGGCTGAGGTGGGAGGATTTCTTGAGTTCAGGAGTTTGAGACCACCCTTGGCAACATAGTAAATCCTTGTCTCTACCAAAAAATCTAAAAATTGGCCCAGCATGGTGGCATGCACCTATGGCCTCAGATACTCTGGAAGCTGAGGTAGGAAGATCTCTTGAGCCTAGTAGGTGGAGGCTGTAGTGAGCCACGATTGTGCCACCATACTCCAGCCTGGGTGACAGAGTGAGACCCTGTCTCAAAAAAAAAAAAAAAAAAGTATATTTCTCAACTAAGAAGTGTTGATACATATGTAGAATGTTAGTTTCTAAATTCCATCATCACTAAAAACAACCAGTGCTAATAACAGGCCTGGAGCAGGGACAGTACAAGTTGAGCCTCTAAAATTTCATGTCCCAGAAAGCAAAGACCAATAGGTACATGATTTAAAAGAAAAAAAAAATATATTGGTGCTGTGGGGGAAATTTTTAAAAAAGGAAAAGGAAGATAGTAAAGGAACACACATATGCAAATGCATACACACAACTTTGACACAATCTGGTCATGAAAAAAGAATAACAGACACAGACTATAACACACAAAATTTTTTTAAATCCATGAATCTTTAGCTAAAACACTGAGTGAAAGGTGGTTAGTGAAACTCTAATAGTAACACCCCACAGCTTATTAAAATCAAAACAAAAAATGGTATCTTTATGATGGAGAGAACTGGCAGATGCCGCCTTAACCAAGTGATAATACTTAATTAAAATCCCCAATATTAGAAAAAACTGTCACTCCATAACTTTTGATAAGATGCAATGGGAAGCACAAAACATTATGTAGGTGGATGCTTGGCAAAGATGTTTACCTAAAACCAGTCATGAAACAAATAAGACAAATCCAGAATAAAGAACATTTTATAAGACTAATTTGGATGCTTAAAAATATCATTATAATAAAAGTAAAAAAAAAGGTGGTGGGAGCATCTAAAATAAAGCAGACTGAAGAGCTACAACAGCCCAATGCAATGTATGATCCTGGATTGTATCCTAGATGGGGGGAGAATACCAGCTTTTATTGACATGTTGGGATAATTAGGGAACTCTGAATATTGACAGCATAGCACATATTTCTGAATCAATATTAAATTTCTTAGGTGTAATGAAGAAATTGAAGTGATGTAAGGAAATGTTCAATTCTTTTTCTTTTATTTTCTCTTTTTTTCCTTTTTTTTTTTTTGTTTGAGACGGAGTCTCATTCTGTCACCCAGGCTGAAGTACAGTGGCGCGATCTCAGTTCAGTGCAACCTCCCCCTCCCGGGTTCAAGTGACTCTCCTGCCTCAGCCTCCCAAGTAGGTGGGATTACAGGAGTGCGCTACCACACCCAGATAATTTTTGTATTTTTAATAGAGACGGGGTTTTGCCATGTTGGCCAGGCTGGTCTCAAACTCCTGACCTCAGGTGATCTGCCTGCCTCAGCCTCCCAAAGCGTTGGGATTACAGGCATGAGCTACTGCACCCGGACAGAAATGTTAATTTCTTAAACAGTATATGCTGAGGCATTTCCTAAAATATTTAAAAGCCTTTATTATAAATGTTTATAATAAACATTATACACATTTTACGTTTTAGAATATTTAAGACTTACAGAAAAGTTGCAAAGATAGTATACAGACTTCCTGTACACTCAGTTCCCCTCAGAATGAACAGTATACATTACCATGGTACATTTGTTAAAACCAAGAAACCTACATTGGCACATTACTATTAACTGAATTCCAGATTTTATTTGGATTTCACAAGTTTGTTCATCAACACCTTCTTTCTGTTCCAAGGTCCAATCCAGGGCAGCATATTGCATTTTGTTGTCATGTCTCCTTAGTCTCCTCTGATCTGTGACAGTTTCTCACTTTTCTTTTTTATGACCTTGACAGTCTGGAAGAGTACTGGCCAATTATCCTGTATAATGTCACCAATCTATGTTTGTCTGATGATTAGCCTGGGTTTTGGCGCAAGAATACCACAGGGGCAAAGTGTCCTTTCTCAAATCATAATAGGGAGCATAGGATATCCACATGACATAAGTGGTAGTGGTCATCTTCATCACTTGGTTATCAAGAGAGTACTGGCAGCATATGTTTCCCCCTTAGGTTACTTAGGTCTGTTTCTTTTCTCATCACCCCTTTCAGTGGAGCTATGTCTTACCTGTACAGTACAACTAATTTCATCTGTCTCAGTCTCTATTCCATGTTGGCATCCTTTTGATGCTGCTGGTTGATGTGTTCATTAGGGAAGTGTGTGTGTTCATGTTAGTGTGCATAAATTAATGTACATTCTTTGTAACATAAAGTTCTATACCTTTTGGCAAATACATACAAGTATGCATCTGATATGGTTAGGCTTTGTGTCCCCACCCAAATCTTATCTTGAATTGTAATTCCCATAATCCCCATAATTTCCACATGTCAGGGGAGAGACCAGGTGGAGGTAACTGGATCACGGGGGTGGTTTCCCTGATGCTGTTCTTGTGATAGTGAGTGGGTCTCAGGAGATCTGATTTTTTTTTTTTTTTGAGATGGAGTCTTGCTCTGTTGCCCAGTGGCACGATCTCAGCTCATGAAACCTCTGCCTCCCAGGTTCAAGTGATTCTCCTGCCTTAGCCTCCTGAGTAGCTGAGGTTACAGGTGCCCACCACCATGCCTGGATAATTTTTTGTATTTTTAGTACAGATAAGGTTTCACCATGTTGGCTAGTCTGGTCTTGAACTCCTGACCTCAGGTGATCCCCCTGCCTCGGCCTCCCAAAATGCTGAGATTATAGGCATGAGCCACCATGCCTGGCCTGATCTGGTGGTTTTATAAGCTTCTGGCATTTCCCTTGCTTGCACTTACTCTCTCTCCTGCCACCCTGTGAAGAAGTGCGTTCCACCATGACTGTAAGTTTCCTGAGGCTTCCCTAACCATGCAGAACTGAGTCAATTAAACCTCTTTTCTTCATAAAATACCTAGTCTTAGGTATTTCTTCACAGCAGCATGAGAATGGGCTAATACTGCATATAACACACAGTACCATACAGAACAGTTCCTTCACTCTAAAAGTCCCCTGTGTACCCCTTTCTGGCTGACAACCCACCTCAGCTTAATTCTTGGCAAACTTACAACTGTTGTCTACCCCTATAATTTTCTAGAATGAATGGAATAATAAAATATGTCATCTTTTGGGTTTGACTTCTTTCATTTGCATTTACATTCATCTATGCCACTGCATTAATTAATAGCTTGTTTTTATTACTGAATAGCATTCCATTGTATGGATGTGCCATGGTTTTATTCACTCGCCAACTAAAGAACATCTTGGTTGCTTCCAAGTTTTAGTGATTAAGAATAAAGCTGTTTAAACATTCACACACAGATTTTTGTGTAGACACAACCTTCATAAACCCTTTGGTAAATACCTAGGAGTACAATTTTTGGATTGTATAGTAAGTCTATGTTTAACTTTATACAAAAAAATGGCAAGTTGTCTTCCAAAGTGACTACAATTTTGCATCGCCACCAGCAATGAGTAAGAGTTTCTGTTCTGCATTCTCACAAGCACTGTCAGTTTTTCTGTATTTTCGCCATTTTAGTAGGTGTACAGTGGTATCTTGCTGTGGTATAAACCTATTTTAAGTCCTATGTTGTTCATTTTCAAATTTAAATGCTACCCAAGTTTTTAATTAAAAAAAGTTCATGTTAAAAACCAAGCTCCCCAGATATACTATTCATAAAACTTCATCTACAGATGTCAGATCATGTAAGGCTTTTTCTTTTAACTTAATAGAAGTTATTTGTTCTAATTAGGAAAGTATATATATATGTATGTATGTACTTTTGTATATACTTAATATGTGTATATATACACACATACATTATGTATACCAACAATATACATTATTGGTAATGTGTGCACATATATATATACCCACACACACGTATATAAAACCAGTAGCTCTACCATCCAGAGATGAACACCAATTTTTTCCAATTGTGTGAGTGCACATGTGTGTTCAGATTGAAACACATGTAAAGACCTAAAGTCTAAAGCAGGTATGAGTCTACAATGTTTGAGGAAAAGAAAGAAAGCATGGTGTAAGGAAAGAATGACAGTAGGCAAGGAGGTTATAACAGAAGATGAATTTGGAGACAGAAGTCAGTTCATGTAGATCAGGGATTCTCCAACTTTGGTGTGTCTTAAAATCATTAGGAGGGCTTATTAAAACAGAGGGTAGCCCTGAACCCCTGGGGTTTCTGACTCAGCAGATCTAGAGAGGGGCCTGAGAATCTGCATATCTAATGTGCAGGGCCACACCTGAGAACACCTGTCAGGCCTGCTACACTATAATGAGAAGTCTGATTTTTATTCCAAATAAATTGGAAGACATTGGAATGTTTTAAGGACAGAATGTTGTGATTTGTTTTGAATTTTAAATAGATCATAGTGACTGAGGTGTGAAGGTCAAATCAGAGAGAACAAGGTGGTAAATGGGAAAATAGTAAACAGACCCTTTATGTGAAATGATGGTGCTTTGAATTAGGGTAGTAGGGATATTAATACATGGATGGATTCAGAACAAATACAGAAAAAGCTCACAAAAGTTGCAAATGGATCTGGTGCTAGGGTGAGAAAAGGAGAAACAAGGGAGATGTCTAGGTCACAGGTTTATTTAATAATTGCCTCTATGGAAGGCTTTATGGGGATACAAGTCACAAGTTTTTTACAAAAATATGTGGTTTGAGATATCAATATACAATTGGAAATACTGAATATGGAAGTTGGATTCACAAATCTGAATCTACAAGAAAAACAGTAACAATTTGTAAGTCATTAGATACAAATGATATTTATAATCTTCGAACCTGTTGAGGTCATTATATAGATTAATGGTTCTCAGGCAGGGTTGATTTTGCACTACCCTCCAGGAGACATTTAGCAATGTCTGGAGACATTTTTTATTTGACTAGAGGTTAGGGATGTTGTTAAATATCATAAAATATACAGAAAAGCACCTGACAACAAAGAATTACCCTGTTCAAAACATCAATAGTGCTAAGGTTGGGAAACCCTGTAATAGAAAAGTTGTCTTTCTAGTATGAAGAGAGTAAGGGAGCATAAGCGGTTTCTCAGATATAAAATTGCATCGAATATATATATATATATATATATATATATGTATATATATATGTCACTTATGCATCCAATTTAGAAACTGCTTAACTATATTATTTGACCAGCTGATAAACAAAAATAGCTCAAGAATTACTTATAGCATTAGACTTAAAATGGCTGCTGTTAAACAGTGAGATAATAGTTACAATAAGAAAAGTAACATTAATTTTACCTTTAAAATTAATATAATAATAGTTTAAATGAAAAACCCTGATTAATAAAAAGACCATATGTTGTCTCCAAAGCTCTTGTATTAGATTATGCTACCTGCACACCTTTGTTCAATGAAAACAAATGCACAAATACATAAGCACATGACTGAACGAGCAGTAACACAGCTCTATAAGGTATTAACAAATACACATATCAAGAAAATGGAAGAGGAAATCTGGATTATGAATGCAGACTCAAAATCTCTGGAGTGTAGATACAGACTTACAAATCCCTAGAAATAGAAAGATTCCAAGAGTGTAAAGGAGGTAGAAGAGGGTCTGAAACTAATAGAAATCCTGACTTCAGTTTTTTAAAAAATTTCTAGTATACAGAATGATCCTAGCATCTTTTTGCATCTAGCACTGTACAAAGCAGTCCATTAATACCAGAAAATTTCAAGTAAGATTTCTGAAGGTTTTATTTTCTGGAAAATATCTCTGAATACAGTCTTCAGGTCTAGGTAAGATAGGTTCACATTACAGAGGGTGGGTGTGGTGGCTCATGCTTGTAATCCCAGCATTTTGGGAGGCCGAGGTGAGTGGATTACTTGAGGTCAGGAGTTCAAGACAAGTCTGGCCAAGATGGTGAAACCCCATCTCTACTAAAATACAAAATTTAGCCAGGCAAGGTGGCATGTGCCTGTGATCCCAAGGTGGGAGTCTGAGGCACAAGAATCGCTTGAATCTAGGAGGTGGGTTGCAATGAGCCGAGGTTGTGCCACTGCACTCCAGCCTGGGTGACAGAGCAAGATTCTGTCTTAAAAAAAAAAAAAATCATTAAAAATTTCACATTACCGAAGACATCTTCATATAGCCTACTACTCAATTAGAACACCTACTTCATTTATAAGTCTGAAGATGACCTTTCATACAGATTTACCTAATGTTAATGCTTTTACTGCCAGCACAAGCTGAGTATAGAAAGGGTATACTGGGATTAGAAGGTAAACATATATATATTCTAGATATGAAGAGGTGACTATAGGAAAAGAATAATTTAATGTTAAAAGGTGTGAGAAAAAGGCCTTTTCATGGGGAAAATGGAAAAGATAAAAGAGATAGATATACTTCGGAGATATTCTGTGATTAATCACAATGAACATGAAGAGCAGATGATTTCAAATATAAAGATGATGCTTTGAACCCAGGGACAGAAATACGTTACATGAGAATTACCCTTCACCAAGAGGAAGTTGGCCAGCACCATTCACATTCAATGGCCAGTGGAGCACATGTGTGAGAATGACTGAGTTGGTGACAAGGAATTTGTATTTACCCCTTACACAATCAAATCCTATCACAATACTTTCTGTGTTATAGACAATTAGATTTAATAAATTAGAGGCATATACTGGACTTGTGGGAAATAACAAATTATTTTATGTAATTTATGAACATAAAGTTCACATATGGCATACTGATCTACCTTAATCATGAATCCAAAGAAGTTAAAACTGCTCTACCCTGGACACACAGGCTGACCACAACTCACCCTTCCCAGTTCTTTATCTTCCAGGGCCAGAACTCCAGTGCTTTCTGTGAAGAGTTTCACTTTGACCACAGGCCGAGGATGGGTGGTGGTGAAATCTCCTTGAGTCCCCCATCTGTAATGAAGTAAAAAAAATGTTTCTTAAAATGCAGCATTAATTTTTTTCCCAAAGGAGATGTGTCTCCATAGAAGGCAAATTAAACAATACAGAATCTTCTGTGCTCAATGAGTTTTTTATCTTTGCTTTTGTTTCTAGCAGATGGCACAATCAAGAAGGAAAAGAACAATAAGCTTTACAACTTGTAATAGTTACTCAGCTGTTCAAAAAATTAGCATGTTGGACTACAAAAAATAGCATGTTATGAGAATTTAGGTTAAGGTAAAGCAATATAGTTGTAACTATTGAAATCTATTACTTTATTAATTCAAATGCAAATTATAGCACCATTTTTACTGGCAGCTGGGAAAATTGCTCAGGGTTTGTTTACATAAGAGATAGTTTCTCAGAAAATGATTTTTATATACTGAAGACTTTACCCCACCTCTTTTTGAGAGGTCTTTATTAAACATTATCTTTTTTTTAAGTTAAGCATAATTATCTCAGATCTATTACTTTATATGACTTTTAAAGCTCCTGTCAAGAAGAAAGAAATATGCATCATAAGAATCTGAATGTTTTGTAGTTAATTTCCCACTACATTCTCTTAGGAAGGGAATAAGTCTGTCGACATCTGGCTTTTGAAATCATCACAACAAAATAACATGTTTTCTTGGCTTATCTTTTAATTAATAGCATCTTGTCTTTATTGCAGACCAGTTCATTCTGCCTGATTTACAAACTGGCATACACCTGATATTAAAAAATCTTATCAATATTTCTCACAACTCTGAGAGATCAGATGCAATGAGACTCAGCACAGCATGAAGAAGATGCCATTGAGCAAAATACCAAAGAGAAAAAAATGAGATTTAACAAAATACAGATTCATGTTGAAAATAAAACAACAAATAAGTATCAATTTTCTTATGCTGTCTCGAAAAAACAAAACAATTCACCATTTTCATGGAGCTGTCTATATTTTATTTTATAAATCTCATTCGGAGAGCTTACAACATACAGAAAACTCACTAAAGAAAGTATAATAAAAATTGAACAAGTAATTGTGATTGCTTTCCTCTCCTATCACAGCATTTATAATAAATGTGTACAGTAAAGCAGAGACCATTTCAATGACTGAAGAAACTAGCATCTAGATGCAGTCTGTTTTTTTGAAACATCATATGCCAGAGGGAAGAGAAGATTCAATTAGGGAAGAAAAGCAGCTTAATTTCTATTTTAGACTTCCAGAATGGGGTTAGCAAAGAGTCTTTTTGCAATTTCATATAATTAAGATGGTTTACATAAAGCAATGGTAAAATAGGAATAAAAACAAAAATAGATTCAGAACCAAAATAAGGCATAAAGAAAAATTCTCAATTTAGTTTGTGGAATCTTAAGCCTTGAATATAGTCAGGCAATCTGGTTAACAGCCTGGGAGCTAATTCTCATGACATACCCTTTTAAATTCAGTGTCACGTGGTTAAATTTAGAAGACTAATAACCTTGGGAGACATTCTCTTATAACTGAAATAAAAGATTTTTGATAGTCATATAGAAACAGCCTAATAGGTTTCCATAGAATTTGCTTTTTAAAATCCTCCCCAGAAAACTTCTATGTATTACATTGATTTTTTCCTCTAATTTCAAAATCCTTTGAAAGTATTTATACTACATGTTCATTTGTAATTCCCAAACCTCCTGCAATACATGATTCTTCAAAGAGAAAAGTGAGCTTTGTCTTTTAACCTGGTCCTTCTGAAATGCATCCCAATTCCACTTTGCTGGATAGAA
Source organism: Pongo pygmaeus (assembly GCF_028885625.2). Classification (NCBI taxonomy): domain Eukaryota; kingdom Metazoa; phylum Chordata; class Mammalia; order Primates; family Hominidae; genus Pongo; species Pongo pygmaeus. The sequence goes on from NC_072379.2 coordinate 121,498,580, forward strand.
TAAGACAAATAACAATGAATACGGAGGGAAAAAAAAACTGCTCGCTCATGGTTCCATGAACTTCCAGAAAACTACCTTTTACCTTTGATCCTTCATAGACAAGTATATTCAAAAACTATTCTACAATATTTATCACCATAGCACATTTCTCATTTATGCATTAAAATATTTTTATACAACGATATATTTTAAAAGTGTCCATAAAATGAGATTCAGTTAAAGAATAATAATAAAGTGAAAACCAACATTCCTGCCATTCAGGTTAAGATGGGGAATGTACTAGAACATTAAGAAAGCCCTTGTGTGCCCCTGGTCTCATCTTCCTCTCCTCTCCACCCTCACTACTCTGAAGTAGCTAGCATCCTGAATTTTATATTTATCACTCCCTTGAATTTCTTCTTAAAAGGAATATTTTCAGTATTTTACCTCTAAGTGTGATAATTGCTGTAGGTTTTCGGTAGATAGTCTTTTATAGGTTAAAAAAAATTCCCATATTAGACACACACATAAATATATCAGAATATATGTGTGTGTATATATATGTAATATATGCATATGATGTATACATAATATATAAAAAATATCTATCACAATTATATATGAAGGAGATATTGTACGTGTGTATATACATATATACATAATATCTCCTTCATATCATATACATCACAATATCATATACAACATACATCCTAACACACATACATCATGTACATAACAATATCATATACATAACATACATTCATATCATATACATCACATCATATACATATGTATATAACATATGTGTATATATACATACACTCACACACATATAGAGAAAGATCCAGAAATGAGTGCTCTAGTTTATCAAACATTTCCCTACATTTATTAAAATAATCTGTAATTATAGTAGATTACTCTATTGTCTTTCTTGAGATAAACTTTAAAAAAAATATTAGAATGAGTAGGCTAATACTTTGTTTAGCCTTTTATACAATGTCCATTATTGAGACTAGCCTGTAAATTTACTTTCTTGTATTCTCCATGTTTGGTTTTATTGAATAAGTTGAAAAGTGCTATATTTTTATTATCTGAAAGAGTTTGTCAAAAAATGATAATTATCTGTTCCTATAACTCACCTATTAAGCTGTTCAAACCCGATATTTCTGTATGGGAAGATACTTGCTAATGAAGTGATTTCTTTATTGGTTGTAGCTACAGAACTACTCAGGTTTTCTCTTTCTCCTTGAGTGAATTTTGATAAGCACTAAGTTTTATGTTATGTATTTCATCTAAGTTTTTCAAAAGTACTTATACAAAGTTGTAAATTTTTTCATCTTTGAATCCTTATAGCATCTGTTATGTCTTTCTTCATTCTTAATGTTTTCTTTTTTCCATTTTTAAACTTGACAGAGGTTCATCACTTTTATTGTTCTTTTCAAACTCCTGTCATTTGACTTTGACGATCCTCACTACTTCATGTTTGTTTTTTATTTTATTGCATTCTGCTCTTTGCTACATTATTCTAATTTATCTGTTTTAACCCTGCTGCTTCAAATTTTAAGTTGAATGCATGGTCATTAATTTTAAGCCTTTCTTCCATTCTGGGCAAGCATTTGTGACTATAAATTTGCTTTAAACTCTAACTACAGCACCCCATAAATTTACAAAGTGCTATTTTTACTATCATTCAGCTGTTTACAGGTGTGATTTAGAATTTCTCTCTCTATATATATTTTCCTTTTTCTTATTAAGTTCTATTTTTATTACATCAGATTAGATAGCATAGCCCGCATAATACTGATCATGTAAAATAATTGAAATGGGTTTTAATTTCCAGATTTTGTGTGTGTCTAAGTTTTCCATGAGTTCTTACAAAGAAAAAAAAATTCTCCATTATGGGTACATTATTGTATTTACAGCCAGAAGTTCTACTTACAAGGTTTAGGACTGAGTCAAGGGGAGGAAATGCCAATGAACAACTCCTGTGAAATGAAGAAGGCTTATATAATGTGTTCTCAGGCAAAGGAGAAGCTGAGACACAAAAATACCAGCAGATCCTGACTGCAGCAGGCCAGAAGACAAAGCTTTTACCGACATTCAACAAAAATGTACAATTTTAAGGGGGTGCATAAATAGTTATTTATAAATATTTATCCTTGTATCCTGGAATGTTGGGATTTATCGTTTCTTTATAAGAAACGATAAATAAGAAACTTTCTTATAAAGAAAATATAAATCCCACCATTCCACAATACAGGCATAAATTGGCACCAATCTGATAATTTCTTCTTTGGGAAATAAAAGTTGAAAAGACACAGTTAGAAAAATGATAAATTCTAGAATGAATAAATTAAAAACACAAGCCTCCCTGATCCCCACTCAGCAAAAAAAAAAAAAAAAAAAAAAGCAGAAAAAGAGGAAAGAAGACAATAGGCCTACCTTCAATATTCACCAAGATATCTCCTTATTTCCTACTTAACTGGCATATTTAAACCCTGTAATTAATACCAGTTATTGTCTTCCCATTTTCTCAATATTTTATGACAAAAGAATACATTATCTTGCTGTCAGTTTGTGTTGACTCAAAACGCATTGCCTTTCTCCACTTCTCTGAATGTATTATTTATGAGGATTCAGAATTCCAAGGTAAATGTTCGAATGAATAAAAATCTACAAAGCACCTTTACGAGAACAGCAGGACTTCCTGGCTCTGAAAACACATGGTAATTCATATACCAACTGAAATAATTGACATTAATTATGTATTTGCTATTAAATAAAGGGTACTGGAAATTTGTATCAGGAGCTAAAATACATGTTCATATCTTTTAACCTAGTAAGGTTATTTCTAAGAACTTATCCTATCAAAATAATTGTAAGTATTAAAAAGAGTATAAGCAGAAACATTCATGACAGCATTATGTATAACAGTAAACACTTAAGCAAGATAAATATAAAATATTAGGGGAATGATTATGTAAATTATGGGGCATGTGATGAAATATTTTGATGGCAACATAAAACCATGCATGATGTAAAGTGAAAAAGAGGGAGGATACAAAACTGAATGTGTACATTTTTCATTTAAAAAAATGGAGTACCTTTTGTGTGGAGATGACATTCTAGTGTGAGCAACCAAAGTCCCTATTCCCTTGGGATTTCTATTCTAATAGGAGATTTTAGATAATAAATAATTATACTGTAACATATATTCCTTCTCACCCCTGCCCTGCCTTCTCAATAGGTTGTATAGTTCCATGGTCTCTTACAATAGCTAGAGCACTAGATAAAACTTGTGCCCACTTTTGACCTGTCTGAAAGTCGATAGTGATATGAAATGACAGTTTTAATTTTTCACATGTCCTAAACTCATTTGGGTGAGAAATCAAACATATGTATAAAATTATATAAACTTGGGTTTGGTTTTGAGCTTTATGTTCTGCAGATCTCTCCTGAGCTGTATTACCCTGTTTTAATTATTGCAGCTTTGTAAGATGTTATGGTACCTGTTAGAACACAAAGAAAACAGACATTTTCGTCTTATTTCTATTCAACAAAAAGGGAAGGGAGGTGGTGTCTCTGTTAAACTCTGTTCTAACATTTATTACTGGAACCTTAAACTTTTTTCTTCATTATGTAGAAAAAAACACACATTCCTTAATTTATTTCACAGTATTTAATATATTGGGATCCTAAAGAATCTATTTCCTTTATATTGTCTGACTGTTGCACATATGTAAGAAAGTTATGGTTAAACTCTATTCATTTTTCAAATGATTTCATTTCCAATACAGTGAGTGCTTTCAAAAATTATTTGTCACCAAACAACCAATTAACTCTATTAAAAAGATTATTAAAATTATCAAATAAAAATGACATATATTCCAAATGCATCACTAATTTTATAACAGAAAACATTAACTAAGGATCCAGCAACAGGGATATAAATGAAAGCCTATAAAGCATTACAAATAATTCTTATGATTTTTCATGCTGAATTTTTTTTTTACTTTTTTATTTCTAGTTCTGGGGTACATGTGCAGGCTGTGCAGATTTGTTATATAGGTAATGTATGCCATAGTGGTTTGCTGCACCTATCAACACATCACCTAGGTATTAAGCCCAGCATGCATTAGCTATTTTTCATAATACTCTTCCTCCTCCCATCCCATCCCCTGACAGGCCCCAGTGTGTGTTGTTCCCCTCCCTATGTCCATGTGATCTCACTGCTCAGCTCCCACATATAAGTGAGAACATGTGGTGTTTGGTTTTCTGTTCTTGCATTAGTTTGCTGCAAAGGACATGATCTCATTCCTTTTTATGGCTGTATGGTATTCCATGGTGTATATATACCACATTTTCTTTATCCAGTGTATCATTGATGAGCATTTGGGTTGATTCCACATCTTTGCTATTGTGTACAGTGCTGCAATGAACATACGCATGCATGTATCTTTGCAACAGAATGATTTATATTCCTTTGGTATATACTCAGTAATGGGATTGCTGTGTCAATTCCATGTCTTTGCTATTGTGAATAGTGCTGCAATGAATATATGTGTGTGTGTATCTTTGTAACAGAATAATTTATATTCCTTTGGATATATACCCAGTAATGGGATTTCTGGTTCTACGTCTTTGAGGAATCGCCACACCATCTTCCACAATGGTTGAACTAATTTACATTCCACCAATAGTGTAAAAGTGTTCCTATTTCTCTGCAACCTTGCTAACATCTGTTGTTTCTTGACTTTTTAATAATCACTACTCTGACTGGCATGAGACGGTATCTCACTGTGGTTTTGACTTGCATTTCTCTAATGATCAGTGATGTTGAGCTTTTCTCATGTTTGTTGGCTGCATGAATGTCTTCTTTTGAACAGTATCTGTTTATGTCCTTTGCCCACTTTTTAATTTTTTTTCTCATAAATTTGAGTTCCTTGTAGATTCTGGATATTAGACCTTTCTCGAATGGATAGATTGCAACGATTTTCTTCCATTCTGTAGGCTGCCTGTTCACTCTGATGATAGTTTCTTTTGCTGTGCGGAAGCTCTTTAGTTTAATTAGATGCCATTTGTCAATTTTTGCTTCTGTTGCAATTGCTTTTTGCAATTTTATCATGAAATCTTTGCCTAAATGGTATTGCCTACATTTTCTTCTAGGGTTTATATAGTTTTAGGTTTTACATTTAAATCTTTAATCCATCTTGAGTTAATTGTTAATAAGGTGTGAAGAAGGGGTCCCGTTTCAATTTTCTGCATACGGCTAACCAGTTTCCCCAGTATCATTTATTAAATAGGTAATCCTTTCTCCATTGCTTGTTGTCAGGTTTGTCATGATGAAATTTTTAAAACAATCCAACTATAGTTAAATTATCATTCTCAAAATTTAGCCATTTTAAGATTAAAATGATATAACAGATTCTTCTAAGAATAGAATAAAACTTTTGGTTCAAAACTCAAACATCCAGTATTTATTTGGTAGCACTGATTCTGATATTCTCTTGGGAAGTAGAAAATCTTTCCAAAAGTCTCCTGCACTGGACTTTAACTAGGTCTAAGGTCTTTCTGTTGTCCTATGGGAGATTTGCTGAAGAAACTGACTTTGGATTCACTCAATTCATGAAATGAGTAAGGACTGTGTTATTTTCATTGACTCATATTTGGTGAGAAGGTAGATGGGTACCTCCCCCAAACTCATTATGATGAATCAAGAGGAAATAAAGATTCTTGAAAATAGGATAGTGAGTTGATCAGAGAGGCCTGATGGTATTCTCAAGGGTGTCAAGCAATATCATTTTTAACCGCATGCCTTCTTGAGAACTGGGAGCCAGGAAACTTGCCTGACTGAAAGCATACAACTGTGTCTCTGCTCTTGCAGCTATGTTTACGCCAATGAGCTGTAGTATCCTTTAGTTTCATTAAAGAAATCTGTTTGTGTTGGTGTCTTTCTATTAGTTATTGTCCTGCACATAACGGTCACATATACTCCAAAGCCATGCTGAAGTCACTGGGAAAATGAGTATGTTTAATAGATGTGTAAAATGTACCAAGTAGACACAATATCCCACCTTTACTAATAAACAGTATTATCTCCTTTTAATTGAATAATGTAACAACCTGTGAAAATTGGGAATTAAGTTTAACAAGAGAGAAATACTAAAAGCCTGATTATTAATTATATAAATGGAAATTAAATAATAAAACACTAAAAGACTTATAAAACAATGTTAAGCACTCTACAAATGTTTTTAAAAATAGCTTTCTTGATTAATATAAGCAATTGAGACAGTCTTGTGGAAAACTCTAAGCAGAAGACAATACTTAAGGAAGAGCAGCTTTTAATATTTTAAAAGTTCAACACAGGGCCCAAGTATATAAAAGGCTTATATAATACTAGTGTACTTCAGCCAAAGACTCAGGGAAAAATGACGACGATAACTAAGTTTTCATGGGAACATGGGTGGCTGGTGACACGTTGTTTACCATGATCCAAACTATATGAGATAAAGAAACTTATCTTGGGAAATTCAAGTGCTTGATTCCAATAATCTGTTGCAAATCCAGATACAGATTTGGGAGTGATTAACATAGAAACTGTTGTATAAACTATGAAAATGAACAAGCTTATGAAGGGTGCCCACTAATAATGATAGTAGGGACTTCTACCTTGCAAGTGTGGGCTTATACATTTATCTCTATGTTTATGTGTGTACTTAAACACATATATATTTTAAAGGTTTGCAATCATTTATTGAGGTATAGTTTACATGCAGTAAAATGTAATCATCTCAAGTACAGAGCACTATGAATTTTGAAAAATGCATGCAATCATGTATACAGAACTTTTCCATCACCAAAATGTTTCCTTATTTAAGATGTTTGCACTATGCAAAATGACCAATGGTTCAACGTGAATTCCATCAAAATCCTAACATTTGCAGAAATATGAAAATCTACCCTAAAATTCATAAGGAATCTCTAGGGACTTTTCAAAGTAGCCAAAACAATCTTGAAGAAAAACAAACAAACAAACAAACCAAAAAACAAAGTGGAACGCATCACATGTCCCAATTTCAAAACCTACTAAAAAATAATGGCAATCAAAATAGTGTGGTCCTGGCAAAAAGACAGATATACAAACCAATGGACAGGAACAGAGAGCCCAGAAACCAACCCTCACACATATGGTCAAATGTAATGCATATTTATTATTCATATAAAAATTAATGGGATACCCAAATTGTTCTATAACATGTTCTTTTATGTAACACTATATCTTGAACTTCTTCATGTGTCAGAACATGGATTTATGTAATTCTTTTCAAGATGTAAGACATTCCCCTTGTATGGCTGTGCTATAATTTAGTCAATCACTCTTCTAATGATGGACTTTAAGGTGTTTCCAGTCTTAACCATTACAGGCAGTGCTGCAACAGACATCTTCATATATATTCATATATAAATGATGAAAAGAATAAAAGATCAGGGACAGATTTCTAAGGCAGCCCAATACTTTAAACTTCTCTTAAACATAAAAAAGTTATCCTAACAGATTGATTCATAAAAAAATTTACCTATCTAGTAAATAAAATTTACAACAAATAGCTCCAATATAATCCTAAGTCAAAAATTTTAAATAATTCACTGCAATATAAAATTCAAATTTCCTAGCTAGAATTTCAAAATTTTATTATAAACAAATATTATTTCCTTTAATTTTAATAGTTAATTTGTACAGCAGGTTTTAAACTCCTTTTATTTACTGAATGTATTTTAAAACAAATTTTCTATACATCTAATTAAATTAGTTTAAATTGGGTGATCAATAACGTCTATAGAAACTGCCTAACGTATCACCATCATTGTTGTTGACATACTATAAAAGTATTTGAAATTCCAAATTGTCCCTGTTTGCAGATGACATGTCTGTATATTTAGAAAACCCCATCGTCTCAGACCAAAATCTCCTTAAGCTGATAAGCAACTTCAGCAAAGTCTCAGGATACAAAATCAATGTGCAAAAATCACAAGCATTCTTATACACCAATAACAGACAAACAGAGAGCCAAATCATGAGTGAACTCCCATTCACAATTGCTTCAAAGAGAATAAAATACCTAGGAATCCAACTTATAAGGAATGTGAAGGAACTCTTCAAGAACTTGAAACCACTGCTCAGTGAAATAAAAGAGGACACAAACAAATGGAAGAACATTCCATGCTCATGGATAGGAAGAATCAATATCGTGAAAATGGCCATAATGCCCAAGGTAATTTATAGATTCAATGCCATCCCCATCAAGCTACCAATGACTTTTTTCACAGAATTGGAAAACACTACTTTAAAGTTCATATGGAACCAAAAAAGAGCCCGCATTGCCAAGACAATCCTAAGCCAAAAGAACAAAGCTGGAGGCATCATGCTACCTGACTTCAAACTATACTACAAGGCTACAGTAACCAAAACAGCATGGTACTGGTACCAAAACAGAGATACAGACCAATGGAACAGAATAGAGCCCTCAGAAATAATACCACACATCTACAACCATCTGATCTTTGACAAACCTGACAAAAACAAGAAATGGGGAAAGGATTCCCTATTTAATAAATAGTGCTGGGAAAACTGGCTTGCCATATGGAGAAAGCTGAAACTGGATCTCTTCCTTACACCTTATACAAAAATTAATTCAAGATGGATTAAAGGCTTAAATGTTAGACCTAAAACAATAAAAACCCTATTAGAAAACCTAGGCAATACCATTCACGATATAGGCATGGGCAAGGACTTCATGACTAAAACACCAAAAGCAATGGCAACAAAAGCCAAAATTGACAAATGGGATCTAATTAAACTAAAGAGCTTCTGCACAGCAAAAGAAACTACCATCAGAGTGAACAGGCAACCTACAAAATGGGAAAACATTTTTGCAATCTACCCATCTGACAAAGGGCTAATATCCAGACTCTACAATGAACTCCAACAATTTTACAAGAAAAAAACAAACAACCCCATCAAAAAGTGGGCGAAGGATATGAACAGACACTTCTCAAAAGAAGACATTTATGCAGCCAAAAGACACATGAAAAAATGCTCATCATCACTGGCCATTAGAGAAATGCAAATCAAAACCACAATGAGATACCATCTCACACCAGTTAGAATGGCGATCATTAAAAAGTCAGGAAACAACAGGTGCTGGAGAGGATGTGGAGAAATAGGAATGCTTTTCCACTGTTGGTGGGACTGTAAACTAGTTCAACCATTGTGGAAGACAGTGTGGCGATTCCTCAAGGATCTAGAACTAGAAATACCATTTGACTCAGCCATCCCATTACTGGGTATATACCCAAAGGACTATAAATCATGCTGCTATAAAGACACATGCACACGTATGTTTATTGTGGCACTATTCACAATAGCAAAGACTTGGAACCAACCCAAATGTCCATCAATGATGGACTGGATTAAGAAAATGTGGCACATATACACCATGGAATACTATGCAGCCATAAAATAAGGATGAGTTCATGTCCTTTATAGGGACATGGATGAAGCTGGAAACCATCATTCTGAGCAAACTATCACAAGGACAGAAAACCAAACACCGCATGTTCTCACTCACAGGTGGGAATTGAACAATAAGAACACATGGATACAGGGTGGGGAACATCACACACTGGGGCCTGCCAGGGGGATGGGGGGAGGGGGGAGGAATAGCATTAGGAGATATACCTAATGTAAATGATGAGTTAACAGGTGCAGCACACGAACATGGCACATGTATACATATGTAACAAACCTGCACATTGTACACATGTACCCTAGAACTTAAAGTAAAATAAATAAATAAATAAAGGTATTTGAAATTCCAACTTGAGATATCTAAATTGAATTACACAGAGTTTAATAATATACTGCATGCAATACAGTGAGGACAATGAATAGAATGGCTTTCTAGGCCATGAGGATAACATTCATCCCACAAATCACACTGTCCTTTAAGACATCAAACTATACTACTCTATATTTTCAACAAAACAAAACAAATTCTGCATAGCAATATATAAAAGATAACAATCTAAGTGAAATTAGTGATACAAATACTACAACATTATTCTACATAGTTTCACATAAACATTGTGGAAAAAAGACCGATTAAATAACAAAAGGAAATAAAAAAGAGCCAGTACCTGACCCCTTGCCCACAGCCGAGTACAATGGTGCAGAAATAGGGCTACAAAGTACAGACCCAAGAGACAGATTCTGGGCTTGGAAACCACCAATAAGTGAAAAGACCCGGGGTGAGCAACTTTACCACAACCTAATAATACGTTCCTCATAATACATTGGAGGCATCAATGAAAATGATTCATGTTAATAACCGTAACAGCACAGCACATGTCTCATAGAAAGTGCACAGAGAATGTTCATTATTCTTACTAGCATCCCTATTAGTACTGCTTTAGCTTTACTAAATAATATCTACCTGAAAAAATTGACAGTTTTGAATATTAAAGTTTTCATCTGTTTCATAAAATGGTGACACTAAAATCCAGACAATATGAAAAAAAGAGAGAGAGCAATAGAGACATCAACTAACAGCAAAACATGGCAAAGGAGAAAAAGAGAGAGGAAGAAAAAGAAGCCATGTGAGAATTTGAGAAGAGGAAGAGAAAGGGAGAGAAGGGGGAGAAGAAATGAGATGATTAATGAAAGGTCAACTTACAATAGGCAAAGTGTTACAAACTGAGATTTACTTTTAATCTTAATGTATTTTTGTTTATCATCTTTTAACCTTCCTTTAAAACATAATTTACAGTCTATAATACTGAAATGACACAAATTTTAATAGAAGAACTAGAAAATACCTTTTAAAGTAACTAAGTTTTATCATTCTAGGCTTTTGGGAGGATCTTTCAAAAACACTGAATAAAATCTTTTATTATGATGGAAAGATAACACAAAGTTATTTGTTTCTTCAAACATGACAAGAACTGGGTGTAGCAGCACACATCGGTAATCCCAGCTATTCAAGAGGCTGAGATAGGAGGATTGCTTGAGGTCAGATGTTCAAGACCAGCTTGGGCAAAATAGTGAGACCCAGTCTCAAAAAGGGGAATAAAAGTTACAAGAAGAGACAAAATCCTGAGATGACATCTTGCACTTTAAGGCAGAAAAATATTGGGGAATGGGTTGGGGTGGGTAATGACTTTCATAATAAGAAAAATCCTGCAAGCTTTATCTGCCTTCTCTTCCTTATTGTCTCATAGAAGTTTCCCTTTCCCTTCAAAGAGCTAGTGCTCATTTGGTTGCTCTAAGGATTACAAAGGCCTCAGGAATAACAGGATAAAATTGTCCTTTAAAGTCTGTATTTCTTTTGTGAAGTATTCATGCCATTAAACCTCCACATCCAGAGTGGAAAAAATCATATTACACTTGTACCATTTTCTTCTGGGAAAGTCTAGCAAGCCTGTTAGCACAAAATCAGGTTTCAGAAATAACAGAGAGAGAATCTCTCACAAGCATTTTCCTTTCCCTCATAGCAGCACAGTTCAAAGACATTAGTTTGAAGCATCTAATTTTAAAGAGAACAAATTTGTCACATCTTGCATTACAATTTTACTTGGTCAAGTAAATTGACCAAAGTGACAAACAAATAATGTACAAAAAAGCACAGTGCTTTATAAGATGAAAACCAAGATTTTTAAAAACTTACATATAGGAAAGAATAAGTAATTGATGTATAAGTTAATTTAACTTTAAAGCATAAAACATGCACAAATCCCCCAGATGTCTAAATAATAAAATGCAATGGTGTGGAAATGAGCACAACTATACTGTATATACCAATAATCAGTCATCTACAGAAATTTACCAATATGTTATGTTCATATTGTTCCCATACCCTCAACTTTGATGCTTATGTGAGAATCTCAGCCCACTTGCTCCCATTTTGTGGGACTAAAGAGTTAGATGTGTTATATGAACTGAAAAAAAAAATCCTTTCAAATGTAACATAATTAATATATTACCTTTTAAAGATAAAAAGTACTAGAGAAATTTAAAATACAGGGTTGCAAACTATGAGGTTATAATTATCACTAGGTAATCTGTTCAGCATATTAAAAGTAAGAGTGTCCACCAATAACTAGTATTTTCTTTACAAGATATCTTCCACTAATTGATGTCTAATTTGACAGAATTTTAAGTGGGGGTTAATGTTCTTTGGGGCCAGTCATTTGGGGGTATAAAAAATGTTTTGCTTTATATTTTCTTAATTTGAAGATCTTGGAATTGCAAAGTACTATAATGTCAGTACATACTATTCTTAATTGCTTACAATTTAAAAGCAAATATTCCTCAGCTGTTTCTAGCTACTCTAAAGGTAAGAGAGTCTTAATTCTGTATCAGAGCAGTAACGTGGAGGGCTTTACAGGGGGAATGCCAGGATGGACCATCTATATGGGTTTATTGCATTTCCCCTGGGGATGCTCCTTTTGGGCTCCTCCTGTAGATAAAACAACTTTTTTTCTTTCCTAAATGACAGTTTCTTTAGTTGAAATAAAGAGAATTTCCAACTACATAGAAGTAGAATGGGAGCAATAGGGAAAGTCCCTGCATTACACAAACATCCCAGATGCCAGAGAGGGTAGGATCACCTGAGACTATTTCTGAGCGTTGAAAAGAGCCAAAACCACCAGGCATTCAACAAAAGCATGATGCATAGAGCAGAGGTAAGTGGATACTCAAGCGCATGGTAAGGGCTCAAAACCAGCCCCAGGAATATCCAGAGGAATACTAGCACTGCAGTCCACTGTACAGAAGTGACGTGTCACAAGCAGCCTCAGGAGTCTGGTCAAGCAGTGAAACCTGGTAATCTTCACAGGCCAGAAAGTCACTGCCAGTTATCCTGCTGCTGCTGGTTCCTGTGAGGTCTACCCACATGTTACTCAGGGAAGGGAGCCCCACCTGCTGTGGATTTCCGATGGCCACAGTAACAACTAAATGCTGAGATACCTTGGAACAAAAATGCTATACACACAGGCTTTTAAAGCTCAAGAACATTTAAGCTCATTTTGTTAGAAAACATTTGATCCTCATAACAGGAGCTCCATCAAGAATTTAAAGGGGTGGAGATCACTCCTATGATCTATGTTTCTCCAACATCTACCTACCTGGCACTTAATGGAATATTTAAATAATGACACTTTGTGTTAATTCTTGTTCTCATTTGTCCAGAATCTGAAAGGATATTTAATAAGCACCTATTATGTGCCATTTATGGGAATGAATGATGAAAACACAAAGATGAAGGCAAACAGACTCTGGCCTTCATGACTCGGGCTTGCGTTAAAAGGAAAAGTGTGAAATGTAAACAAACACTATAGCAGTGAGAAATGCTTCACGATGACCTTCATTTTAAGACAGAAGTCATTACCTATGTATGTTTATGATTTCCCTCAGCAATCATAGCTACATCCCCACTGTAAACAACATTGTGCTCTGGACATAAAAGGCACACATTACATATTCAAGACAGAAGACAATGATGTGCAGAAATAACACAGACTCTGGAATCTAAGAGGACTGGGTTTGAATCCTGGTTTCCCTACTGAAGAGCTGGGTTAATTTAGGTTCCTTTATAGAAACACAAAACCCACTTTGTGTTGCTATAAAGAAATACCTGAGACTGTGTAATTTATAGAGAGAAAAACTTATTTGGGTCATGATTCAGCTGGCTGGAAGACTGGGTGTCTAGCGAGGGCCTCAGGCTGCTTCCACATCTGGTGGAAAGCAAAGCGGAGCTGGGCATGTGCAGAGATTACCTGGGGAGAGAGGACACAAGAGGGTGGGAGAGTGATGCCAGGCTTATTTTAACAACCAGCTCTCGCAGGAAATAAAAGAGCAAGAACTCACTTAAGCCATTCATGAGGAATCTGCCACTATGAGCAAACACCTCTCATTTGGCCCCACCTCCAACACTGGAGATTACATTTCTACATGAGGCTTGGGGGGTCAAATATCCAAACTATCATCATATGTCGGTTAAACTTTTTGAGTATGTTTTCTTTTCTAAAAATAGAAACACTAATAAGTCCTGCCTCACATAATTACTCGGAAAAAGAAATCAGTAAGTAAAATAACTATCATTATATCTGGCAAATTAGAAGGCTTAGTAAATAAATGCTTGTTCTTAATTTACCTGAGCGCTGCTGCTATGGTCTGAATGTATGTGTCCCCCTACAGTGTACATGTTGAAATCTCAACTCCCCAAGGATGGTGGTATTAGCAGGTGGGACCTCTGCAAGATAATTAGGTCATCATTGTGTCTATGTCCTGTGTCAGTAGAGAATAATTATAGAATACTCTACAAGAATAAAATACCACATGACTGCTTAAGTAGAAACCAGTTTTGTCTCTGAAATGAATCTTATTGTTTTTTTATTCTCTAAAAATTCTTCCCTGAAATAAAAAATAAAATACAAAATCCATTTGTACGTATTTTAAAATCAAATGCTACTTGAGGTTAGAAAAGAGTTTACCTCCAATTTCCCCTGTAATAACTCACAAACATTAACCAATCAAGTAACATACCTGATATGCTTTGGGAGAATAAAAAATGTAACTGTGGATTTTTGTTCCAATTTACTCAGGTATAAATCTATTCAGCATATCTTTCAATGAAAGCACACAGAACTTTTGGCAAAGGCAGACTTGGCATCTTTTTAACATTTTTTTTTGAAACAAGAATAACACAAACATGAGACATTATTCTAATAAAATATTATCTGGGTCCTTAGACCACAAAAATCATATGTGGTTACAAAACAGATGACATTTTGTTGCCTAGTTAGGTATTTAGTTATTTTAGAACTACCATTTCTTTTTTCTTAGATTCCCTACATAAATATATTTTCTAGAAATTGTTTTGTGAGTCCTTATTTCTATAGGCAAAAGTCAGAAGTAAGCAATGTGGGTGGAAAATTTTTAATTGAATACAAGCACAGTTGTGTATTTGGTTAAATAGAAATATTCTACCTTTGCTACAAAGATGTCTTTTTTGAAAAATACCCTGGGTATTCACATAAGAGTTGGGAAAAAAGGAAAATACCTATGTTTTTTAAATGAGAATATTATAATAGCTTTAGAAACATTCAAATTCTAGCTTACATTTAAAAAGTAGTTTCTCCAAGAAACCCCAAGTGACATATAAAGGAAATTTAAATAATACATACCATTTTTGTTGTTGAAAAAATATTCTGGATATGTAAGATGGAATATTAATGTTGCAATTTGTGAAGGGAGATTTGGGCCACAGAAAGTGATTTGTACAATGTCACTTAGCAGATTGTATTTAATTATGTAGTGGGTGGAAATTAGGGTGACAACTGGTTCCCAGATGCTATTAAGTCCTTTCAGACTCATTTAACTTTCTCATGTATTAATACTAGCAGGCCAGTCAGTGAATATCTATAGTTTCATAGGCATAACTAATTTTGGTAAAACAGTGTCCTCCCTATAGAAGAAGTACTCTTACTGATACTTCATTAATAGGTTCAAGATAATACTGTTGTCAGTTATTGGAAGTTAAATGCTTCATCAAATAAAGGTTAGTTACAGAACCAGATACTGAGGATACAATGTTGAATAAGATCTGCCTTCTGTCTTCAGTGAGCTCATAGTTTTTGAGGGGGAGCAGACAAAAAGAGAGACAACTAGAGCAAACAGTGAGAGTTCTGGGGACTGAGAACATATAGGGTATTACTGAAACCCTCTGGGGAAGGAGGGAAGCAAGGGCTCAGGGAAGCCCTCACAGAGAAAAGCATCCTAAACTGGAGCATTCAAGGAAAAGTAAAGGGAAAGTAGTTAGGTGCAGAATGAAAGGAAGGCAGGCCGTGTGCAAGGATAGTGTTCTTCCCAGGAATGAGACCTGCTCCTGGTAGGAACAACATTAAAAAATGTGTGGACACAGGCCAGGGAAGTTCAATAACTCCAGATGCAGGGGATAGCTCAACTGATAAAAACAGGTCCCTCCAAAACGCAACAGAATTCCTGCTTGAAAATACTATAGAGCATAGAATCTAAGCTGGAGATGCAAGAGGTGCAGAAGTAAGTGGAAGTCAAACCAGAGAGAGGCTCCTGAAATAAACCTGGCAAGGGCCCAAGCCAAGGGCCTGGCAAGGATGACGTGGTAAGAAAGATTTGCTGGATATTAAGAAGGCAGAATCAACAGAATTTACATATAGAAATCAAAAAAGAGGAAGAAATAATAAATGCCCAAGTCTCTGGCTAAGGAATCCCTACAGCTAGAAATACCACATACTGAGTTGATAAACAGAAAAGGAGGAGTGTGTTTAAAGGTGAAATATAAATGTTTCTATTTTTAATGTGTTGAGTAAGGTATCCATGTGAAGATATCCCAAGAGGAGAAGGCTGCCTAGTATTAATCTGGATAACTAAAAAGCAGATTTTCTCAACTGTAGAATTTATTTTAGTAACAGTTTTCTTTCTAAACTTGAAAGCTATTTCTTTGTATTCTTTCCCAGGTTTAGGCCCTTTGTAAAAGTTTATTTCAGGTAGACAATGTTATATACAATATGAAATATACATACATATAGGATACAGTATATATTCTGTGTTACTTTAACATTTATATTTCACCTCTAAACACACTCCTCCTCTTCTGTTTATCATCTCAGTACCTATACTGTTTCCTATCTAATTAAAGGCAGTGATTATATTTTACTGTGAAATTCTTGCTCATCCATGCCATATGGATAAATATTTCTAGATCAGATTATCTTCCCTGTAATATATCTTAATTCACATAAGTGGTGCTATAAAACCGTAAACTATTTTGATCAACTTAAAAGAATTTGCTATTTCACAATTACATCTTCAGATTGGTTTTAAGAAAAGGATGGCTATAAAAATGGATGGACACTTTTCATCCAGGCCATCAGAAGCTACATGGTGGAAAGAAAACAAAGCAAACAACACATGCAGTAGCTAAGTCAAGGAATCAGCCTCTTTGTCAACAGAAAGAGCAGCTCCATGGAGTCAAAGCAACAAAGCTAAGCTGAGATTGGTGTAAACAAGTTTCTCTTTCTAAAGATCCCACCAACTGTGGGAAAACAGCAAAGGTCACTGGCTAGGTTGGGGACCTTCTCTGAAAAAACTGAGCCATGAAACAGTCACAGATATGCCCAAGAAAATATTAAGGATGAAATTTTAATGTAATCACCAATCTGTCTGATTATAGGGGAAACAAGTCCATCTGTTAGTAAGTCTCATCACAAAAGTGACTAATCACATTAAGTCTACAAACTTGCTCTGAGCCTTCTAGAAATACTGTTACTTCTGTAATTTTAATGAGTTTGCCAGAGCAGAAATCAAGACCCCTGCTCTAAGCAATTTATAATTCTATTCCCACTATTAGTAGGGTATATGCTTAGGAAAAAGCTCAAATAAACAGTAAGGTCCAACAAAAACTTGTTATGACATAAGTTTGTTCAGAGCTGAACTTAAAATAACTTATGTCAGTTTGGGTCCTATTTACCAAAAGTTTCATTTAATAAAGAACTAATAAGCCTCTCCTAGATGTTAGTTCAGTGGCCTTCACCTAGAATCCAGTATTTGCAGAGAGAGAACACGAGAATGAGGCAACCTGAAACACTGCTCACATGTAAAACAAATAATTAGATGTGAATATTTTGGGTTTTCAGAGGGAACCAACAGCTAAAGTTATTTAATATTAATGTAGATGTTGACATTTAGTTACTGATTTTAACAAAAATAATGCACCACTTTAGAAACACAATTTTTAAAATGTGGATAATGATAGGTTTTTATATCATTAGAATCATATTCATAGTGCATAAATATTGTTTCACTTTTTTTTTTTCCTAGACATCTATCATACTTGAAAGTGAAGTAATACAGGGCATAAAAGATGTATTTTTTCATCTCTACCATTTTGGCAGAACTATATAAAATTCATGATATTTTTTCACATTCAAATATTAAAATTTTTGAAGATTCTTATGAGAATTTGCCAAATTCAATATGATCCAAATGCTGCCATCTGCCAGCAAAGATATATTATGGCAAAAAAGGAAAGTTAAACATTAGAACACAGTGAGAATTTCATAAGACTTGCTTCAGGTAAAATTTGCTATTTTATAAGCCAAAAGACTTCACATCTTCACCAACCAGATCCATCTTGCATTTTATGTAATAAGGAAATCTGAGCCAGGAACACAAAAGTGTTACTTGTCTAAAAATTGACTAATTCTTCATTTTTATTTTTTAGCCACACTTCACCACCACTGCGATTTCTCTGGTGGTCTTAAGTCAATGAAGTTCTGGGAACAAAATAAATGAAAAATAGGATCATAATCTCTTCCTTAAAAAACATTTCTTTAAGTAATGTTACATGAATATCTTTGCAGCAATGTTTCTAGAGCCTATAATTTTAATTTGGAAGATGTGTAAGTGCAAAAAAAACTCCCCAAATCCTAAGTTTACATAGACGTATTCTTCTCAGGAAAACAAAACAAAACTTAAGAAAAAATATTGCTGTTATCATCCAGGTCGCAGAGTTCCTATACCTAGAAAATTTTCTTCAAATTTCAAAGAGAAGGAGAAACTACCACGGACAATAGCTCTCATGCTGCAAAAGTTACCTGATAATTGTCAGTACTTCAGGAGATTTAAGTCTCCCTTTTAAACAGGAAGGCTTAGAAATTATGATTTTAAAAAACTGTATTTATTTAAAAACATTCAGTTTGCCATTAACCTTACTAAATAACTTACTGACAAAAAATGTATAAATAAAAGGAGAAAAATTACTGTCATGGATATATAAATAATAGTGTCTCAGTAAGGAAAAATATGTTACTTAGGTGGTTTGAGCTAAAAGTTTCCGTTAAAGCAGGAGAACCTGTAGCAGATTCAGATTCATTACGTATAAAATAATTACATAATGCACAGTTCAGAATCATGGCCAAATTAAGGAAAAAAAGAAAGTTTATTTTTTTCACATGGGAATTACCTCATTTGAATGTGTGAGATGGGAGGTGTAGGGCATACATTTAAAAATACATTTCACTTACAAAGAATGTCAATCTTCATCTTACGACCATTGCAATTATACTGCATACACAACTCCATAACTAAAAAATCTATATAATGTGTATATACAGAAACACACTATGGAAGCTAAAAAATGAACATCTTTTGCTCTGAACCTATACGTAAGTCACTAGCATGAATATAAAAATGGAAATATAATATATTGTATTGACTTTGTGCTAATAAAGAAGAGAGGGTTCTGAGATCAATGTGGGTACAAAATCTTCAAGTTGAACTGGTCTTGAAATATAAATCAGAGTTCCTAGGCAGAGAAAGATCAGGGAGGCACCATGTGTACATACAAAGGCATGAGACAGTATGGCATTTTTGGCTCCCACACTGCTTGGATCTCCAGTTCACTGAGGTCATCTGAATACTCTGATTCACAGAAACAACTTCCTCTATTTTCTTCTTACCACTGAGGACTCACAAAGTGCTCCAAGATATTTTTAGGAACTCTTTCAGATTTCCCTGTATCTGAAAGAATAGCAATAATATAAGATTGGATTCAATTTAAGATTATCCTTTCTTTTGCTAATCCACGTGTCAGTTACAGAGGAAGATCCCAGCTTCACCTTAATTCCATAACTCCAGAACAGGTAATAGCAAGTGCTCTTCATGTAATGTATTAACATGGTGCCAACATGGAAGACACGGCTGAAAAATTACTGTCAACAACTGCAGGCTATTATGCTGCACAGCACTAGAGATCCTTTGATGGCTGCACTTTAGCACAGCAGATATAAATCTTCAATGACATCAACTGAGGCACAAAACCAATGTTGATAGAGAATATATGACAACCAAAGAGTCTTTTACCTTCATAACTGACACTTAGGCATTATTCATTTTGAAAATTATCTCCATTTGATTGTAGCTAACTCTCAAATCTTAAAAAAAAAAGATTATAAAGTGCTTACCAAATAAATATTATATGACAATACAAACACCCAAGCCAAAAATCTCAGAAAGGACTTGGGAAACAAAAGCACATTCCACTTCATAAAATAACATTTGCTGTTTGGTACTGTTAAAGGCACTCAATCCCTTATTAAGTGTGAAACTCCTCCTGTAAATTTTCTGGACTTAAAAGTCTCAGGATACAAAATCAATGTACAAAAATCACAAGCATTCTTATACATCAATAACAGACAAACAGAGAGCCAAATCATGAGTGAACTCCCATTCTCAATTGCTTCAAAGAAAATAAAATACCTAGGAATCCAACTTACAAGGGATGTGAAGGACCTCTTCAAGGAGAACTACAAACCACTGCTCAAGGAAATAAAAGAGGATACAAACAAATGGAAGAACATTCTATGCTCATGGGTAGGAAGAATCAATATCGTGAAAATGGCCATCCTTCCCAAGGTAATTTACAGATTCAATGCCATCCCCATCAAGCTACCAATGACTTTCTTCACAGAATTGGAAAAAACTACTTTAAAGTTCATATGGAACCAAAAAAGAGCCCGCATCGCCAAGTCAATCCTAAGCCAAAAGAACAAAGCTGGAGGCATCACACTACCTGACTTCAAACTATACTACAAGGCTACAGTAACCAAAACAGCATGGTACTGGTACCAAAACAGAGATATAGATCAATGGAACAGAACAGAGCCGTCAGAAATAATGCCACATATCTACAACTATCTGATCTTTGACAAACCTGAGAAAAACAAGCAATGGGGAAAGGATTCCCTATTTAATAAATGGTGCTGGGAAAACTGGCTAGCCATATGTAGAAAGCTGAAACTGGATCCCTTCCTTACACCTTATACAAAAATCAATTCAAGATGGATTAAAGACTTAAATATTAGACCTAAAACCATAAAAACCCTAGAAGAAAACCTAGGCATTACCATCCAGGACATAGGCATGGGCAAGGACTTCATGTCTAAAACACCAAAAGCAATGGCAACAAAAGCCAAAATTGACAAATGGGATCTAATTAAACTAAAGAGCTTCTGCACAGCAAAGGAAACTACGATCAGAGTGAACAGGCAACCTACAAAATGGGAGAAAATTTTCGCAACCTACTCATCTGACAAAGGGCTAATATCCAGAATCTACAATGAACTCCAACAAATTTACAAGAAAAAAACAAACAACCCCATCAAAAAGTGGGCGAAGGACATGAACAGACACTTCTCAAAAGAAGACATTTATGCAGCCAAAAAACACATGAAAAAATGCTCACCATCACTGGCCATCAGAGAAATGCAAATCAAAACCACAATGAGATACCATCTCACACCAGTTAGAATGGCAATCATTAAAAAGTCAGGAAACAACAGGTGCTGGAGAGGATGTGGAGAAATAGGAGCACTTTTACACTGTTAGTGGGACTGTAAACTAGTTCAACCCTTGTGGAAGTCAGTGTGGCGATTCCTCAGGGATCTAGAACTAGAAATTCCATTCGACCCAGCCGTCCCATTACTGGGTATATACCCAAAGGACTATAAATCATGCTGCTATAAAGACACATGCACACGTATGTTTATTGCGGCATTATTCACAATAGCAAAGACTTGGAACCAACCCAAATGTCCAACAATGATAGACTGGATTAAGAAAATGTGGCACATATACACCATGGAATACTATGCAGCCATAAAAAATGATGAGTTCACGTCCTTTGTAGGGACATGGATGAAATTGGAAATCATCATTCTCAGTAAACTATCGCAAGAACAAAAAACCAAACACCGCATATTCTCACTCATAGGTGGGAATTGAACAATGAGAACACATGGACACAGGAAGGGGAACATCACACTTCGAGGACTGTTGTGGGGTGGAGGGAGGGGGGAGGGATAGCACTGGGAGATACACCTAATGCTAGATAACGAGTTAGTGGGTGCAGCACACCAGCATGGCACATGTATACATATGTAACTTACCTGCACATTGCGCACATGTACCATAAAACCTAAAGTATTATAATAATAATAATAATAAAAGAAAAAAAGAAAAAAAAATAGGATGCTAAAAGAAGAGATTTAAAGAAAGTAGAGAAATGAATACATGAGCAGAAAAATAAAAAAAAAAAAACACTCAAAGCAAAGGCTAAAAGAAAAGATAGTGAATATATGGGCAGAGGTGCCTGCAGAATATAATGATTGGGTGTTCCTACCTATATTACCCCAATTAACTCACAAAATAGTCCTTGAAATAGGTACCACTGTTTCCTTCATACCAATGAAGAAACAGCCTCAAACAGATATAAATAGCCATAGTAACACAGCTAATCTGTGGCAAAGCTAGGATTTATACTCTGCAATGTCTCAATCTTTCTCTTAAAACCATGTTGTACTGATAAATACCCACTATAATCCCCTGTCGTTAACATTTTAAAACCTAGAAATTTTGAATTCTTGAAAAATTCTACTACTGTATGATCTTTATATGTAGAATCTAAAAAAGTTAAACTCATAGGAATGAAGAGTAGGACAGTGCTTGCCAGAGGCTGAAGGTGAGGGAAATGAGATGTTGATCAGAGTACACATTTTCAGTTATAAGACGAACAAGTTCTAGGAATTCTGTACAACATGGGGGATGATGGATACAGTAACTTGATTGTAATAATCATTATGCAATATATACATATATCAAATAATCATGTTGGACACCTTGAATACAATCTTTATTTGTTAAGTAAATAATTTTAAAATTTTACAACACAAAAATTCTACTTCCTTACCTTTCTTTCAATGTATTTCTGTTTTTAAATATTATGAATTCTGGTAATTTTTCAAAGCATGAACTTATTTACCAATTCATACCAAGAGCTATGCAACTAGGTTTCTTAAAATGCCTAACTTATGGATATCACCATTGTTATTCACTCACAGATTGTTGAAGATCTTGACAAATCCTTTACATGTGCTATCTCCATTTGCTCTCTACAGCAACACTCTCAAGTAGTTATTAATGTGCTTGTGTCCCAACAGAAGATTTGTACTTTAATGCCCCCTTAGAAACCCTGCCCTGTGTAAAGATCTGCACCAGCAGCACTGAGGGTGGACCAGCCCCAGGCACATCTCCTGGACTGCTGAACAGAGCTCTAGATTTAAGAGCTGCAGCATCTTAGAATAAAGGCATTTCTTCTGACTGTATGGGTTCAAAAGTTTGCACGTGAAGTATGACAACACTAAAGTCTTTAGACTTCAGGACTTAGTTCAGGCTCAAATAAATGGCATCTCCTAGAAAAGCAACCCTTCAAACCTTTTCTCATGCACTTCCCACAATAATTCTGAAAAATTTACCTTCTTCACACATTTTTAAGTGGACACCTAGAAATTTTTAACATAAAGAGTTGCAAAGAATATAATTTCTGGTGCATTTGAAACATTGACATTTAACATAAAACTGTGGTGTCACTCTTAAGTAAATACAATGGAATCTAACTACAGTCATGCATTGCTTAACGATGGGGATAGGCTCTGAGAAATGCATCTTTAGGTGATTTTGTGCTTGCTTATGTGAACATCATAGAATGTGAAAATCACAGAGTGTACTTATACAAACCTAGGCAGTATGGCCTACCACAAACCTAGGCTATTTGGTATAGCCAATTGCTCCTGGGTTACAAACCTGCATAGCATGTATTGTCCTGAATACTGTAGACAACTGTAAAACAAAGGTAAGTATGTGTATTTCTAAACATATTTAAACATAGAAAAGGTACAGTGAAAATATGGTATGAACAATACAAATGGTAAACATGTATAGGACACTTACCATGAAAGGAACTTGCAAGACAGGAAGTTGCTCTAGGTGAGTCAGTGAGTAAGTGGTGAGTAAATGTGAAGGCCTAGGACACTACTGCACACTGCCATAGACGTTATAAAAACTGAACACTTAGGCCACACTGAATTAGTAAAAAAATTAAGTAACTGTACTATGATGTTATGACGGCTATGATGTCACTAAGAGATAGGAATTTTTCGGCTTCATTATCAATTTATTGGACCAGTCATTCACATACGCAGTCCATCATTGACATTATCATTATGCAGTGTATGACTATTTTATAGCAATATGATCCCACCACCGATTTAGAAAAATACCTGCAAAACTCTTTACAGAAATTTACAATATTTCTTTTCTCATTGAACTCCTTACTTTGATTTCATTTTCCCCAGAAACTTAGAATTGTTTTCTACTGTAATATATGTTAATGCCTGAATATTAATGACCTTATCAAAATTACCTATGCCAAATTTATATGTATTTTTTCTCTGATCCTAAGGATCTAGTCTCAAAAATCACTGAATTGAGTTTTTATTAGACAGTAATGCTCAACTGATCCAAAACAAATATATCACACAAATGTGCATTTATAGTACATATAAAAAATAAATAAATTTATTAGATATGCATCTCAATGAAATGGACAGTGCTATTTCTTCCAACTAGTTCATGTATCCATAGATTGAAACAGAGTTCAGCATTAATTTTAATCCAGGATTTTTTTTCTGTTGTAAGCTCTAAGAAAATAAGTAGATAGGAGCATTATTATAGCAATGTTCATCAATTTAATTCCTGCCTATTTAAATGTCCCCAAACCACACAGTGATTAATAAGCAAAAACTCTTTTTCAATTATTTAGCTGTTGAATACTTGTATAAATTCTTTGCCAACTTTACTGAAAGTAAAATACAAGCCATCTAATTTGCAAAAGAATTTATTACATCATCAATCAATCACTTTCTCAAAACCAACGGTAATATTACACATTTGCCTTTTGAATGGTACTCTGGAGGTTTTTCCACTCTGGGACAAGAATCACCACTGTTAAAACCTGAGTTAAGTGAGAGTTATACCTTTCTTTTGTAAAGTGGGAGAAGGATGACTGTGAAAGGGAGGCTGAGAATGAGACTGAGCAGAAGACCTTTAGGAAAGGGTACTTACAGAACTAGAGGGTTCCTACTCAGTCCTATTAAAAATATACATGTGCCTATGTATCCCTGGGAAACTTGTCTTGCTTATCCAGGTAGTCTCACAGTTTGAAAAACATCGTCCCAGTTAGGGTAGCAAAAGTCTGGAAGTGATCATGGAACTAGGGCCTAAAGTGAACATACACAAGAAGAAGAATTGGCCCTTTATGGTGAATATGTTTTACATGGAATTTCTAGAAAAATTGGAGCTTGGGGTAGGAGAATGAGGACTGGACTTTCTACCAATCTGGGCAGATGCTGGGCCAAATGTCATAGTCTGAGACCTACTGAGAGACTTTTTTTTAATACTCTAAATAGTAGAAAAAGTACTATGATTAGAGTACTGAGTGCCTACTGAGCCATACTATTGTGGCTGGTGCTAATGGGGAAGCAGAAGGTATAATACACAGCCCTTATCTTCAAGAAGCTTCCACCTTATTTGAGCCATCTGTTAAGGAAATGAAATTTAAGCAGAAAGAGGATACACAGTCTATACTACTAAATCAGTAGCACAGGGGAAGAGGAAAGAGGGCAACCATAGGATGCATAATTTGGCGAGGGAATGTTGTGATGTTAGAAGTCCCTGGCAGTGGGAGAACTGCTAAGAATTCATCGGAGAAGAGTTACATGTGGACACTTGCTATGACAAAGGTCATTTGCTAACGAATAGAGAACTACAAAAGCACCTACATACATAGACATTTCATGCCTTCTTCCCCTTCCTCCCAACTGCAATCCTAAACAAATGTTGTAGAAAGATTAGATGAGCAGGAAAAGCAAGAGTGGATAAAAGGGACCAAAGTCCCTTTTCCCCACTACAGGTTTCTGAATGATTTAGAAGGAAAGAAAAAAGGTTTTGAAATGTGTAAGTCTTGGTTTAAACTGTTCTAAAAAATTTAGTACCTGAACATGTTATTTAATATCCAAAATAACCAGAAAAGGTACGGTATTTGCAAACATGTCTTCAAGGATGGTATGAGAGAGAGATCCTAGAGTACCTGAGGATTGTGCCGTGGTAAGAATTAAGCTTCCTATTTAAGCCCTTCCATATTTAGACCACTCAATAATTTGTTACATAAACAAAATCAAGTAATAACGATAACTATAAAAGACTGTTCCGAAAAAACTGTCACAGTATATAAGGGGATGTGATTTCAAGCTGTAAATCTACAACAAATACTACTAATCATAATTCTATAAACTTTCTCCCAAATTTTCTCATGCTGTTTTTCACTAGAGCTCATGAATGCTCTTCAGCTAACATCTGGAATCTAAATCCATCATATTTTCTTATTAATTCAGATGCCTCTAATTTTAAAGATCACCAGATTGCTCCCTTTATTGTAAATAAATTCTCAATGAATGTAAATTTCTGTATTTGGCTAATGCTTGTCTCTTTAGGCTTCATTTTGTTCTGCACCAACAGTATTGGTCTTAGAGAAATGTTACTTCTAGTGAATTTATTTATATAAAAAGAAGCAATCTGTCATGATTTTGAAGATGGAAATGAGAGGAGAGAAAACTTTTGTGTGGTTTGAGTGTTTTGCCTTTGGTTCATTAAAAATAGGCACAGTTGGCTGACCGCGGTGGCTCACACTTGTAATCCCAGCACTTTGGGAGGGCGAGGTGGGTGAATCACGAGGTCAAGAGATCGACACCATCCTGGCCAATGCAGTGAAACCCTGACTCTACTAAAACTACAAAAATTAGCTGGGTGTGGTGGTGCACGTCTGTAGTCCCAGCTACTCAGGAGGCTGAGGCAGAGAATGGCTTGAGCCCGGGAAGTGGAGATTGCAGTGAGCTGCGAGTGCACCACTGCACTCCAGCTGGTGACAGAGCGAGACTCCGTCTAAAGAAAAAAAAAAAAAAAAATAGAAGGCACAGTTTTTGATAGATCATATAAAAATGTAGCATATTTTATCTCTAGTCTGTAAGAATAGCTGACTAATGAATTATACTTCAAAAATAATTCTGACATTACTGAATTAAAATGGAAACTAATATGCTTTTTAAAAGCATGGTTAGATTATCTTGGTTTATATGCCGTCTGTATTTAATCTCTCTTAAACATTGTCTCAGTACCTTGCCATTCTGATAAGCATTCCATTTGTAGCTGCAATGTTCTTTCAATAGTTTGACAGATATTACAATCCTGGTTAAGAATTTAAAGTTTCCTAGAAGTTGGTACTGGAGACTGTATTTCCCATCATTTTCATGAGGCAAAAGGATGTTCTATCATAATATCCATAAATATATTTCTCTAATGACACACAATTCATTAGTTTTTCTTATTGCTTCTTGTCTTTTTATTACTTTCAGGGAATGGGCAGTAGAGACCCATTAATCTTCAAATGCTTTTAATAAAACAGCACTATGGGATGAAGGAGAGACAGAGAGGGTGGCAAAAACAGAGTGTGGCTTCCTGGTGTTTTTGTTTTTTTTCTCTAACAAATGTTACCGATGTTTAATTCCCTACTGTGATTATCAGTGCACTTATATTTTATTGTGGTACGGCAGTGAACACTTAAAAATTTGTTAAGAGGTTAGATTTCAAGGCTGGGTATGGTGGCTCACACCTGTAACCCCAGCACTTTGGGAGGCTGCGGTGGGAGGATTGCTTGAGGCCAGGAATTTGAGACAAGCCTGGGTAACATAGTGAGACTTCATCTCCATAAAAATATCATGCTAAATGTCTTTCCCTATTTGTTTTTAATAATGAATTTCCTTATTTTCCTGGCACCAAGATCTATCTTCACCTTCCATAGAGTATTACTAGCTCCTGTGGTTTGTTTACGCACTCAAAGGATACTTAACACTTGGAGGGAACAAAAGACTAGTACATATAAGGAAATTTAGGACTACTATATGAAAATAACAAGTCTTGTTCTCCCTTCACCACCCCACAGCTGGTCATCCCTCCTACTATCCCTTCATTTCCTTTTCAGTGGTATCATTAAGGGTATGGGTTAACATTAAAATAAATGAAATGTCTGGAAAGGGTAAAATGCTATAAAAGTGTAGAAACAATTCCTCTGTATCTCAGTCACACAAAACTTTTCCTGGTTTACTAAGAGACTATGAAACAATGACTTAAAAATCCATAAATAACAGGAATTTTCTCCATAACCGAAAAATATAGTTTATCCACACTCCCTTCCCTATTTTACAAAACAAAGATTAAAATGAAACTTTCACAAATTACATTGCCTCACCGTTACTCTTTGTAAATCAAACTTGTCTATCAATACCATGTTTATTAGACCCCAGGTCCTATATTCTAGGTTATGTACCAACCTCACACACTGTTTCCCCCTAATTGCTGGCAGGAAATCAGAACTACAGGAATGAAATAGGTAATGGCCAGAAATCTTGATTATGTGTATTGGAAATATGGACTAAATAAGGCACTTTAATTAGTATCAGACAGAAGGATGAATTTATCTCCAAAAAAGCACAAACTGTTGAAGCATTAAAATTTGGAAAACATATCTGAGACATAATTCACTATGATGATGGAGATGAATCTCTTTCCTGTCGTGCAAGATGAGTTCAGGATGAAAGTAATGACACTGTGACACTGCTAAAAAGCTGCAGTTGGTTAGCATTCATGAGATACATTTTTAAGGTAATCTGCCCCTGGGATACCATGATAAATACAAATCTCTTAATTTATTTAAAAAGTTAACTCAGTGTTCATGGGGAAACACAGAAAGGCTATTTTAAATTAGACAAATTTCCTTATAGAAAGAGTAATTAAAAAAAAAGAGCACTGGGGGCTTATTATAATACTTCCTCTCAGGTTTCTAAGTATTTTAGTTCACTTATATTGTTCATACACGTGTTCCCCAATATCAGAAGCCCTTTCAAATACATTATGAATATATTGAAAATTAAATAACAGCCCATGAAACTTTCATTATTTGTAAAAAAAAAAAGAGTGTTAAAATAACATAACTTCAGATAAAAGTTAATTGATCTCATGAACCAAATATTTAAGTATCAATTAAATATAAGATTTTGTAGAAACTACGATAAGCAAAAAAAAAATCCAGATACAAAGACTACATATTGCATGATTCCATTTTTACAAACTATCCAGGAAAAGTAAAATTACAGAGTCTGAAAATAGATGAGTGGTTTCCTGGAACTGAGAGTGGGAGCAGGAATAGACTGCAAATGGCCATGACAGAACTTTCTGAAGTGATATGTTTAAAAATTGAATTTTGATGATAGCTGCACAAATGTATAAATTTACTAAAAATCATCTAATCTACAATAGATGAATTTTATTTTATACCTAAATAAAACAGAGAAGATTATGTGGGAAAAAAAACCATGGCATTGAGATTATTAGAGAAGTTGCACTCCCTCAAAATCTCATGGATTAGTAGGATAGACTTAATAAAATAATCTAAGGACCATGAAAGAGCTTCCCAACAACTGGTGGTACACTAGTGTTCTTCCAGTGGGTTTCAGGACTGACAAGACTTCAATTCTCTCAGCCATTGGAGTGACATGATAGGACCTGGGGCTTGTATTCCCTGCAGCTAAGAACCTTCTTCCATTGACTCTATTTACTACAGAAACAAAATATTTTGCTGATCAAAGGCACCTTGATTAATGAAAATGAAGACAGATCATATCATTACTTACAAATGCAACTAAAGCAGCACTTAGAGGGAAATTTATAGCTGCAATTGCCTATTTTAAGAAAAAAGAAAGATCTCAAATCAAAAGTCTAACTTTTCACCTAACACACTGTAAAAATGAAAGCAAACTAAACCTAAAATAGAAGGAAGTGAATAGTGCAGAATGAAGATAAAATAGAGAACACAAAAATAGGAGAGAGTCCAAGAAATCATCCTAGAAATGTTATTTACAATAGTCTTTTAATGGACAAACTTTTAGTTAGATGGGCTAAGAAAAAAGAAAGGCTATTCAAATTACTAGAATCGGAAATGGAAGAGAGGACATTATTACTGACCTTATAGAAACTAAAAATAATTACAAAAACTATGATCAAATGTGTAACAATAAATTAGAGAACTTGGATGAATTGAAAAATTAATGACGTTAACTTTTAATGGCAAAAAACACAATTACTTTTGCACCAACCTAATAGAAAAACACCAAATGACTCAAAAGAAGGACAATGAATAGATCTCTAACATGAGATCAAATTAATAATCAGAGAATTACTACCAAAGAAAAGCTCAGTCCCAGATGGCTCCACTGGTGAATTCTACCAAGTGCTTTTAAAAAATACAAATTCTTCAGACTTTTGAAAAAAATTGAAGGGTCCACTTAAAACTTATTCTACAAGGCCACTATTACCCTGATAACAAAATCAGAGACATCACACAAAAAATTACAAGGACAATATCTCTTATGAATATAGAGGCCAAAAACTTCAACAAAGCACTAGAAAACCAAATCCAGTAACAAATTTAAAAAATCCTATATAATGACAAAGTGGGAACTGTGCAAGGAATGCAAGGTTCATTTAACACCTGAATATCAAATAATGTATTACATCATATCAACAGAATAAAAGACAAAATCCACATGATCATCTCAATAGATGTAGGAAAAGCATTTGACAAAATCAAACACCCTTTCATTATAAAAACAGTCAGTAAACTAGGAATAGAAATGAACTTCCTTAAACTGCTAAGAGTTTCTATTAAAAATTCAGAGCTAAAATCAGATTTAATTATAAAGGATTATATGCTTCCCCACTATGATCAGGAACAACATCAATATGCCTTTTCTTACCACTTATAGTCAACACTGAACTGGAGACAATTAGTCAAAAAAAAACAAATAATGGAAATCTAAATTAGACAGGAAGAAGTTAAACTATCAGTATTTGCAGATGACATGGTCTTGCACATAGAAAAGTCTACAAAATCCACTAAAAATTTTAGAGTTAATAAGCAAGCTCAGTAAGGTCGATTGATGCATATAAAATCTATATACAAAAATAATTATATTTCTAATAACTTGAATGATTTAAAGATAAAATTAAGAAAGCAATTCAACTCAAAATAGCATAAAAAGAATAAAATAATAGAAATACATGTAACAAAAAAATAAAACTTTTACTTTGAAAACTACAAGACATTATTGAAAGGGAAATTGAAGGTCTAAATACATAGAAAGACATCCCATATGTGTGGATCAGAAGACTTAATATTGTTAAGATGGCAGTATGCTCCAAATTGACCTACAGTTACAACATAATCCCTACTGGAATCTCAGCTGGTAATCTTTGCATAATCTTTACAAAAGTTGATAAACTGTTCCTAAAATTCATATCAAATTTCAGAATAGCCAAAACAATCTTGAAAAGCAACACAGGTGAAGGCCTTGCACTCCTGATTTCAAAAGTTACTGCAATGGTAGAGCAATGGTAATCCAGAAAGTGTGGTAGTGGCATAAGAACAGACGTATAGATTGGTAAAACAGAACTGAGAGTCCAGAAACAAATTCATGTATCTATGGTCAACTGATTTTCAAAAAGGAGGCAAAGAACATTTAATAAGGAAAGAATAGGTTTTTCAACAAATGGTGTTGGGACAACTGAATAGTTCCATGTAAAAGAAGGAAGCTGGACCCTTACATTACACCATATACAAAAATCAACCTAAAATGGATCAGCGACCTAAATATAAAACTATGAAAGTCTTAGGAGAAAGCATAGAGCTAAATCTTAGTGACCTTAGGTTTGGCAATGAATTCTTAGTGGTGACAACAAAAGCACAAGCAACAAAGAAAAAAATAAATTGGACTTCATCAAAATTTTATGTTTCAAAATACAAATCAAGAAAGTGAAAAAATTCACAGAATGAGAGAAAAGATTTGCAAATCACATATATGATACAGGCCTAGTATCCAAAATAGAGGAACTCTTAAAACTTGAGAAAACAAAAATGGGCAAAACACTTGAATAAACTTGATATATGGCACTTGATACTAGCATTGCACATCAGGCAGGAAAAATGTAATGGTGCTAGGACATTTAGCTTTCCATATGAAATCTATATATATGGAAAATATTTATACCATATCGGCTTGTATAAGTATACTCTATGATGTTCAACAAAATCACCTAATGACACGTTTCTCAGAATGTATCCCTGCTGTTAAGTAACACATGACTGTATATAATTCTATTTATATGAGATGTCCAGAATTGATAAATCTGTAAGAGACAGAAAGTAAATCAGTGGTTGGTTAAGGCTGGATTGGTTAGGGGTTGATAGCTAAAGGGTACAGTTTTTTTTTTTTTTGAGATGATTAGCATATTCAAAAATGGATAGTGGTGATAATTACACAATTCTGTGAATATACTAATATGTTACCCCCAAATATACTGTGACTAGGTCACAAAAGTAAGTTTAGTCGATTGAATTAATAATTCCGCTTGAATGCTTACTAAGTACTCAGATATAAGACTAAATAGGATAAGATGTTTTGCCCTTTTATCAGGAGGAAATACATTGCAAAATAAACAGATAATTAACACAGTCCAAAAATTTAAAAGTGGTCAGCCAGAAAATGTACACCTCCCACTGGGTTAAAGGGAAGGATTATTCTCAGTGATGGTTAAGTTGAGATTCTCAATGCCAAGAAAACAGCTGTACAAAGATAAGAGGGAAGATGACTACAAGCAGAGGGGAAAGCAACTGAGATGCTGAGAATGGGTGGGTAAGTGTTTGAGGGACTGCATGAAGCCCAGGGCGGACGAATTGCAGAAGATCAGGGGAGCAGAGGGAGAAGGTGAGATCCTGGAGGTCATGAGAGATTGGTCAAGGGCAGGCCTGTAGGGATTTGTAGGTTAGGATGAGAAGCTTCGACTTGTTTCTTTTCAACCCCCTAATACTCTGTGCACCTCTCTTCTGTTACACATAACCCTCTGTATCTCCCTATCCTGCCTGCTCTAAAGAAAATGAACATTTCTCATATATCTTCAGTGCCTATTTGGGATCTCAACAGAGGTTTCCTGAATGAACAGGTCACATATTGGTATTATAATAAGGCAAAATCCTAAATCCTATAAGATATTTAGAATAAAGACTAAATAGAAGAAAAAAAATGTTTTCTAAAGGTAATGTACAAATGAAGGCCAAGCAAATTGCATCTCAATTCCTCAGGCCAACCTGGTTGTTTCTACTAGAGACCATGATGGTTCCCCAAGTCTGAATGAATTAAAGCGAACATCTTACTAATTTAATTAACTCATTGCCAGAATCGGAAACATCAAACTGCTGGCAAAAAGCAGCTTTACGCTCTGAATATCATGCGGTAGTCCTACATTAACTGCTTCTCTAGCCCGCTCACTAAGTATTCCAAGTCATTGTGCAGAATCATGGTATCTACTGTTACATCACCAAAAACTATAACAGACAAAAATGGAAAGGCTATTACACGATTCTGGCAACTGAAATAGGATTATGTATTACCTTTCAAATAACACATGATGATAAAATTTGCTTTCCTTAGAAATGACTTATAAATGTTTTATTGCCTAATGATTAGCTTTGCATTTGCATGTTGGATTTTCTGTTTGTACTACACAGGGATTCTGCCAAAATTCTAATTATAACATCATTATCCAGAAAGGCACACACTAGTTCTAACACATTTGAGACAAAGCTAGCCAAATAGCAGTTTTAGAGTGTAATACCACACATTTATGAACATAAATAGAGCATGTTTCTTTGGGAGGATTAAAAAAACAAACAACAACAATAATACACTTTTTTCAACTGGCTTACTGTGGCCTTGAGGCTTCGGCCTGGTCTGTCTGCAGTTTTTCTCCTTCCACTTCCATTGTACAGTAAACAATTCGATTGGGAGCAACTGACTTCAGGCCTTGCACTTCCATTATGACAATCTAAAGATAAAATGATTTTAAAATAATGCATCAAGTTGATAACATTTAGCAATATACATAAATAGCAGCATGAACTGTAATAAGGAAGATTGACAAAACTGAAAAAAAATTTGTGTTTTGTTAACATCACTGGTATTTTATCTTCTTTATAATCCACCTCTATTCATAGAAGGTATAGTAAATAACATTTTTAGGAAATCTGGTAACTGAAAATATATCTGCTGCCAGATACAAATAAAAGTAAGGTCAAAGATCATAAATATAAGCCATAGTGAATTAAATGAAATTTAAACTCAGATCCTTAACAAATTAAGGCAAGTCTGCATGAAGTTAAGCAGAATCACAAATGAAAATTCAGTGCAGATGATAACAGCAGTACATGATAAGTACCATATAAAGTAATATAGTATATATTATTGGTAAACATTGATACCATCATACCAACTCACTGATATCAATATGTAATATCAGAAATTTTCTATATTCACTTATTTGAGATTACTATTACTGTCTGTAAAAGAGTTTAATTTATGGACTGTGTCTTATTAAACAGAAAATTATAATTTGTCACTGAACATCTTAATACTAACTTGGTAAGAAAAAATAATTTTTCTATCCATTAAAGATACGTACTAATTTAATTCAGTACACTGGAAAAGGGTGGAAAAACTGATATTGCCTTATGTATTTGTAACTCCTGGGAGAAAGGACAACATATATTTTTTATGTGTGCTTTTTAATGTTTGTTGAAGAGGCTGCCAATCTTAAAACACTGTAACCTATCATTCTTATTGGATGTATTTATCAAATATGAGTATGATTTACCATAACATTTTCAATCAAAAGTTGCATCATGAACTCTTCTAAATTCTCAAAATTTAATTTATAAAATAGATTAAAATGCATTTTTATATATGTACATTGATTTCTTCATTGATCCTATGTTGTATTTGCACAAACAATAATAAAATTCATGTTATGAAGCTACCAAAACATCTATCATAAACATAATCTGTATTAGTTACTGATCATGTAATACTTTATTACAGTCATCACATTTTTTAGAGTCGTGATAAGAATTTTGATCCAAAAGGGCTCAAAAAACAAACCATCTTAAAAGTGTTCTTCCTTTCAGCTCTGTTACAAGAGAAGGGTCATGTTTGTAAATATGAATGTGTATTTGGTTTTTGTTAAATTTTGTTTTCATAAAATATATAGGAAACTGATCACTCAGTTATTTATCAATAAAATAAAAGGTCAAACTCAGAACAAGTTTTCTTCCTCATCCAGGACTTTTGTCATTTTCTCACATGGAAATGCATACCAACATATGAATCAAAATCAGGACCTAACTGAAAACAGACTAAGAAAATTAATGGAGAATTGATAGAGAAAAGTAGTATCTTTCACAGCTGTTCTAATACTCATCAGGGAAATTGGGACGAAATACTAAATCTTGATCAAAGAAAATAAGCAAAGGAAGTTATGCATTTTTAATGACTCAGATTTTTTGTTAGTAAT
This sequence comes from Pongo pygmaeus, assembly GCF_028885625.2. Lineage (NCBI taxonomy): Eukaryota > Metazoa > Chordata > Mammalia > Primates > Hominidae > Pongo > Pongo pygmaeus. The sequence continues at coordinate 121,534,065 of NC_072379.2, forward strand.
ATTGAAATTTGTTAGATTCTTATACAAATAAAACCAGAAGCTGAGATAAATCAAATATATAACCATATTAATTAAAAGGCAACTACACTTGGACTTACCACCATTTCTCTAATAACTTCTTAATAATAAAAATGTTTGATGGTCATTTAAAATGTATGAAACAACAGAATTGTGTAGCACAAGTCTAGAAATCGTAAGAGCATTGCTTCATATTTCAGAATATTATTGTTGACACTGCATCTCTTTCTGCAGTGTGTTTAAATAACTGAAATGCAAGAGAAGAAAGGAAGCATCTGCTTGACATTATTTCTGTCACTTCTACTACAAGCTACTGTAAACATGACCTCCTAAAACATACAACTTGTGAAACAGTACTCTGCTTTTCAAAACAATACTTCCAACTGTGCTGGGAACGTTTTATCCTGCAGAATTGTCACTTTCAAAAGATACAGCTTCTGTGATGAATCTATACATATAAATAAAACAATATGATTCTACAGAGCTGATATCCAAAAGGAAAATAAAACATAGGTGGCCTTAATAATTAGTGATAAAGACAGCCAAGAATTCCATGGACTATCAGCTAATCTAATTTTAAGTAAGTGTTTCAATTCCCAGCAAAATTTGCTAGTGGACCTACAGAAGCTAAACTGACCTATTTTTCATCTTCTCTTCCCCAATCTCTCTGCAGCTGATGTCATAAGGATAAAATAAAGTTGTCCTAGAAGTAAAAAGAAGAAAAGCATGTATAAAATATGAAACTAGGTAACATTCTTCCAAGTGAAACCTGACCACAGAGTTAGGAGACATTTAAGCACGTGTAGTTTATAAAAAAAAATGACACTGGACAATATGGTGAAATTGGGAACCACATAGCACCAAACATAGAGAAAGTTATGGGATCTGCTAGCCTAATATCAATGAAAGAATTCAGTCTAAAAAATCAACTATAAGCCGGGCGCGGTGGCTCACGCCTGTAATCTCAGCACTTTGGGAGGCCGAGGCGGGCATATCATGAGCTCAGGAGATCGAGACCATGCTGACTAACACGGTGACACCCTGTCTCTACTAAAAATACAAAAAATTAGCCTGGCGTGGTGGCGGACGCCTATAGTCCCAGCTACTCGGGAGGCTGAGGCAGGAGAATGGTGTGAACCTGGGAGGCGGAGGTTGGCAGTGAGCCGAGATCGCGCCACTGCACTCCAGCCTGGGCAATAGTGCGAGACTCCATCTCAAAAAAAAAAAAAAAAAAAATCAACTATATTCATGCCACTGATAACATTCCCCACTTTCCACTTCTTAGGTGAACATTTGTTTTTCTAGTATTGCTTGAACATTTAACATTATTGAATAGCTTAGTGTTTTGTGGATTAGCTCATCTCTTACTTTAATATTTCTTCTGAAGCCTTAAGGAACAGAGATACCTAAAAGTAATCCTGTACGGCTAACTGCTTTTTTGATACCATAAAAATCCTTAATCCAATAAGTATTTATTGAGTCAATTGTGTGCTAGGCACTGTTTAGGCACTTTCAATACCTCAGTAAACAAAAAAGAAAGAGAAAGAAATATAACCTACCTGCAACTTATATGCTAGTAGAGAAAGCCAGCTAATTAACAATAAACACAATAAATAACTGAACTATATGTTAGTTGGTAAGTACTATAGCAAAAACTGAACTTGGTAAGGGAATAGGGTGTGGTGGGAGAAGGGAGGGGTGGGAGCAATTTTAAAGAGAAGGTGAAATTTGAGGACAGTTTTTCAAATCTGCACTTTATTCCTTTGACTCAGTATAGTTCTTAGAAAAGATTCCTCCACTGGACCACTTCCAAGCCTGACTAATGAAATGTGTGAGCTTTAAATTGGTTTAACTGCTTGCCTTTCAGAGTTTTCTTAGACTGAAATATGGGGTCTGAGGAGCAAGGCTTGCTGAAAGGACTAGAGATAATTATTCAGTTTAGCTTGGCTGATGTCACAGGCCCTGTGACTAGAGGCATATCTATTCTCTCTGGTGTCCCATAAACATGCACTGCACCATCGTCACTTAACACAATTTTACTTTGTTGCTGGACACATAACTCCTGCTTAAAATACTGTGGACACCGAGAACAGATTTGTATTATGCTATGGTAGGAAAATATCTGCCTTAGATAGACATAGCAACAGAGGATGTCAAAACAATTTTATAAATATGCAAGCTTCTCAGACCATGCAAAGTGAAGTTTTAGCTCATATTCTCTGCCCAACAACCTACTGCCAACTGAACAGCCCTCCTAAACATATTGGCAATAAAGCACAGAATAACAATTCATAATTTCACTTAAACATCGACTCAGCAGCCTAATTTTGTTTTCAATAGGCAAAATATAATTCATAAGAAGTTAATTATCACAATTGTTTAAGATTTTTGAACAAATAGAGAAAAGACAAAATGTTCTGAACTTTTAGTTCTGAATCTTTACATATAAAGATAATGGTAGATTTGTCCATTATAAAAGTTATTTGCTCTACAAATTATTTTTTTCATCAATAAATTTAAATTATAGACTGGGCACGGTGTCTCAAGTAATCCTAGCACTTTGGGAGCTGCAGGTGGGTGGATTGTCTGAGCTCAGGAGTTCGAGAACAGCCTGGGCAACATGGTGAAACCCCATCTCTACTAAAAATACAAAAAAAAAAAAAAAAAAATTAGCTGGGCATCATGTTGCATGTCTGTAGTCCCATCTACTCAAGAGGCTGAAACAGGAGAATTGCTTGAATCCAGGAAGTGGAGGTTGTGGTGAGCAGAGATAGTGCCACTGTACTCCAGTTTGGGCAACAGGGAGAGACTCAGTCTCCAAATAAACAAATAAATAAATAAGATAAACTCTTGCTGGAAAAAGTTATACTATAATTAAGGGATGAATTTTGTTTTGTATAAAGCGTTAAAAAATAGAAGAGTTGACGTTTTGTATTTCACTCAGCAGGAGATCTGAGACAGGAATAATGAGGAAATTCTACAGGTAACATGCTATGTAGTTTCAAATTAGACATCCTTATGTTATAAGGCTGAAAAGGCTAAGAAGAAATCCAGTAGTGAAACCATTTGACAAAGTCATTAGGTAAGCCCAGAATTGAATCTTGAGTCAGAAGAAAGCCTCATAGTTCTAATCTGACACTAAGTTTAATCTATTAACCTACAAAGAAATCATTAATCCTGAAGTCAAGAAAGTGAGAGGCAGATGTCCTGAAGTTTGAATTTATCTCAGAGTTAAATATATGGAGAAAAAAGAATAAAAATTGAAGTTTTCTTTTTCTGCCATAAACTAAGGAAGTGAAGTTTCAATAAAGAAATTGAAAACTGTTCTTCATAAGACTGTATTTACTTTTCTTTGTCAATCAGCAAATGCAAATGGCAGCACTGGAAACCAGCAGAGAGGATAAAAAGAAGGAGCTATAAGCCTCAATATAATTTTTGAGAGAGCTACGAATTAAAGTGTCACATTGTTACTATTTACTCATGGAATAAAAATTATGGGGAGGGGAAGCTTAAGCTTAAGCCAAATGGTGACTTGATACTCCTAATTATTATGTTATAATCTTTTATCTTAATGACTGACATACATTCTTTCTGCTAGGAACTAAAGATGTCGGGGGGGGGGGTGTGTGTTGTGGTGTACAAACCCACAGACATATAACTAGATAAGCCCATATACATACATCACCAATGAAGAGATATCATGTAAACCATCAACAGAAAGCTGTACAAAAAGTATTAGTCTTTGGTTTCTAGTGATTTGCATAAAATAATGAAATTCTGAACCAATGAAGAGATATCATGTAAACCATCAACAGAAAGCTGTACAAAGAGTATTAGTCTTTGGTTTCCAGTGATTTGCATAAAATAATGAAATTCTGAAGTTTTGGAGAACACAATTTTAAATGTATGACTTTTGTTCTTGCTCTAATATGTACTGTGCCTGTAATAAAACTTGAAGTCCTGAAAAAAGAAGAATTCTCTATTTCTCATCATCCATGATACCTAATAATGTGCATTATAACTGGCTTATTTGATATGATCCTAGAAAAATGATCCTATGGGTAAAGTAGATTTAAAAAGAAAAGTTAACCAAAAATCTGAAAGGAGTTCCCAAATCACAAAGAATTCAATTATACATTGAATTGCTATTTCTACCCACGTGCGTTTTGATGCTTATTTTATCAATGAATTTGTTATTGTTGTATTTTTGAGACAGGGTCTCACTCTGTCAGCCAGGCTGGAATGCAGTGTCATGATCACCGTTCAATGTACCCTCAACCTCCTGGTCTCAAGCAATCCTCCCATCTCAGCCTCCCAAGTAGCTGGGACTACAGGCTCAAATCATCATGACTGGATATTTTTTTTTTTTTTTTTTAGAAACAGGGTCTCGCTATGTTGCCTAGACTGGTCTTAAACTTCTTGGCTTAAGTGATCCTCTTGCCTCGGCCTCCCAAAATGCTGGGATTACAGGTGTGAGCCACAATGCTCATCCTATTTTATCAGTAAACTTACACTAGCCTCGCTGGCATAAAGAAGACTTGCCTTAAAACTTTTATTATTTTATTATTTAATCCTAATACTGTTATTTTTAAAGGAAAATTTGCATTCATTTGCATATACAAGCTGAGTATCCAACAAATGAAGAATAATTTAACATCTCCAACATATATTGCACTGTTTTAAATTATAAAAGTTACCACAAAGGTCACCAGAAATTATTGTGCAGCATCATTTATGCTGTCAGAGGCGAGCATGAGATAAAGCTACTTACCTCTAAGGTGAATGACAGTACCACGTCGGACTTTGACAGCTGAATCTCATTCTCATCTCCTATGTCCAAAAATGCAGAGTTCTGTGAACGTTTTAATTTTTGTAATTTAAATTCTGGACCACCTTTCGAAACTGGAAGACTTTCCAAATTGGCCATTAGCAAATTCACTGAAGACCGCAACTCTTCTATATACATATTCTCCATATCTTTTGCTATAAATTTGGGGAATTTTCTTTCCTTGAAAATAATTTTTAAAATAATAGTGTTACATAAGTCATATTTCAATTTTATCATAAAAAATTGTATGATATATATACTTTGCTGTCTTAGAAATTACAACACTCTCAATATATCTATCCTACTTGAGTCACTAGGCTGTAAAATCCTCAGGCTTTGGCATTTTTTATTATATCTAAGGTACTTCAGATATCTTATTGAGGATCATTGCAGTACAAAGTGAAAAAATCACATATATTTTCACATTAACTTTATTTGTGATAAGATTTGCTTAAGGAAAAACAAACTCTGAAAACATGCATGGAAGACATTTTAGTGTATAGATGAACCTTAGCCACTAGTAGCTTTGTGACGCTTGGGATAACCGGTCTATAAAAAAATGTTCAGGACACACAGCTTTGCCAGTTAGGAAACAAACATTTTAACAATAGCCCAATTTCTTACCACAGATATGCGTTGTTGGAAGGGTATGCTTTTTCATAAATAGGCATTAAAAACTCAAATTATTGAAGAGTGATATGGTCATATTTCTAAAATTAGTAAATTTTCACATTACATTAATGTGCCAAGATCTCTTGTGGCTATAAATTCAGTTTTTTACTAAAGGCTTAGAAAAAGTTAAGTTTAAAGCAAAAGGAAATTTATGATAAAAACTATTAAGGGAAAAAGTAACAATATCAATTTGGAAGATTCTATTTTCTTGCTAAATTATATCAGCATTGCCATTCAATAATTTTAACTCTGCAATCAGATTTGTTTCTTCTGCTCAATTAAAAGGATGTTCCAAATATTGATATTTAGATGGTACCAAAACATTCTTAGAGAAGATTATAATAAATTTATATTCCCCAGAACAGCAAATGAGAGCACTTTGTTCCCTCACATTCTTGGCTCTTTCTTTAATGTTTGCCAACCTGGCACTTAGGTTTTCTCTCTTAAAGACAGAGGGTATATAGTTTTACAACATTAAGCCTAGTGTAAAATGACCACCACTGCACAGAACCGTCTGGAGGATGAAAGCCTAAAGCAGTCATCTTTCAAATGACTGCTGAATGCTCCAGAAAAGCACTGCCTTTACTGTTGTCTCCCTTGACATCATTCAAAATCTAACCTAAGAAATCTGCATGTCTAGTACAATTCAAAAGCATCCAGCATGCTCTTGTCAACCTGCATCTAGTCTCTGACTCACTTGCACCAGTTCATTCATAGGATTGGAAGGAACATCTGGCACCACTTCACAGATCAGTCCCAGAGTCTCAGGCCACCTGTTTTTCTTCTCCTCCAATATAACATTCACATATTTCTTTTTAAAATAATTTACATATAATCAAAATTAAAATTGCATAATGTCAAAGACAGATTAAATATCTACATTAAAAATTAACTTTCCCAAAGAAGGTTCTTAAATATCCTTTTAAAACTTCTCTACAGTTTGAAGCAACATTCCAAAACAGCAAATTTGTATCCCGAACAAAAACAGGCAACTACCCAGCTATAAAATACCTGGGTTTCCTTTAGTGGGGCGGGGGAGGGAAGCAATCGTCTTTAGAATATTTTTTCAGTACAAGCAAAGAGAGGGGAAAAAAGCAAAATGATCCATAAAAGACATATTTTATGTTTTTGGACTAACTTTAAGGCTGCCAGAAAAAGCATCCAAAACTGAGAAATAAGGCAAAGCAATGAGGGGGCAGATCCTTTCAATGTCATATGGAGGCGAAGGCCATCCAATGATTATTTGGGGAAAAGTTCTTAGTTCACCTTATTATTTATTATTGATTAAAGATTCCAGACAATAAAGTTACATGTTACCTTGTAAAACTGTGTCTGAAAGAGGTACAAATAATGTTTGGTGAATAATATAACCCAAAGGTTCAGTTTAAATCTGTATTAGAAATTAACCAATTTTTGATTAAGCCCATTAATCTTACCTTAGTAATGCCCCCAAACACCTGGTTTCTTGTATGCTCTTTGGTCTGGTTTTAATACCTAACTTGTTTGCTTATTAATTATGCATTGAATAAAATCTCTATTGTGTGTCCATTTTATATTGGTATGAAAATCACAATTTTACCCCTAAAAAAGTAGAGTTTAACAAAGAAAAAGGCAAGCATGTCACATATCTGAAAGTTCTGATATACTAATGCTTTGCTTTCAAATTTTCAACATGTTATGGAAAATCTAGCATTAGCACAAGAACAAAAATAATCTATTTGTATTTAGCTTTAACTATAAACATTTCATTAACTATCATCTGTCAAACAGGAGAAAAGCAGGCATCTCCAAAATTGGCTCTTTTATCAGTATTTCCAAACTTTTCAGGGACTAGACTATACTTGATTTTTTTTCTCCAAAAAAGCTCAAAATTCAGTTTTAAAGCTTTGAGGTTTATTGATATTTCATCAACTCTATTTAGCCTGCTTTTGTTGTCCCTCACTGGCAAACAACAAAACTAATCGTATATCAGACAAATGTACATTTTAAATTTGTTCTTTTAAACTAGAATTGAATCAGAAATAGGGTTATTTCCTAGTTGTCTAACTGTGAGTCACTCTTATAAGTCATGTGTTCTAATTAGGTCCTCTGTACAGCATAGGTCACTAGTGGTCTTAACCCATGGTATACACAAAAACAATATTTGCTTCTTTAAAAAGTTTTTCTCATTATTCAAATATAGTCACTTTTTCTTAAGTGCTCTTAACCTTCCACTAGATGACATCTGGGGTTCATATCACAGGATTGTTTCTCTAAGCTGATTTCTGCTGCTTCCCATGCCCCATATTAATTTTAGGTTCTAATCTCAGCATCATGGCATCAAGTGAACTACCGGTTGTGAAGCTGGTTCCAAACCTAACTAAACTGTTGAAGTGTTTAAATGTTTTTGCTACAAATCAGAGCAGATTCAGTTATCCTTATATTGGTATTCTCTCTTCCTTTCAATTCAAATATGCCTTTGAGTGAGAGAAAAGGGAGGGAGTCTACAAATAATTCAAGAATTCTTCACAGCTCCAGCTTTCTCACAAATATGCCAGTGTGTAAGACTCAGTCATTCGATAGACATTCCCTGAGTGTCTGCTGTGTGTTCTGCTCCAGGCCCCTAGATAGAACCATGAAGATAATGGACAAAGTCCTGATAGACTTAGTAAACAAGGAAATAATTTCTTATGGTAGAAAGTCCTAAGTGGCATGGAGAAAAAGTCTAGAAGGAGGAACACAGAGTGAGTGGTGAGAAGGGTTGCAGCTTTAAACGGGGTGGTCGGGGAAGGTCTCAATGAGATGATGCCCTTTGAGCTAAAAGGGGATAAGGAAGTATGATGATTAATTTTTTTTTTTTTTTTTTTTTTTTTTTTTGAGACGGAGTTTTGCTCTTGTTGTCCAGGCGGGAGTGCAATGGCACAATCTCGGCTCACCGCAACCTCTGCCTCCCAGGTTCAAGGGATTCTCCTGCCTCAGCCTCCTGAGTAGCTAGGATTACAGGCAGACACCACCACGCCCGGCTAATTTTGTATTTTTAGTAGAGACGGGGTTTCTCCATGTTGGTCAGGCTGGTCTCAAACTCCCGACCTCTGGTAATCCACCCGCCTCAGCCTCCCAAACTGCTGGGATTATAGGCATGAGCCACCGCACCCAGCCCAATTAATTTTGTTTGTCAATCTGGCCAGGCTATGGTTTCCAGTTGTTGGATCAAACACGAATTTAAATGTTGCTATCAAGATATTCTTTAGATGTGAATAACATTTACAATCAGTAGATTGAGTAAATCGGATCACCGACCTACATCTGTAGGTAGGTCTCATTCACTCAGCTGAAGGATTTATGACCAAAGGAGAAGGTTTACTAAAGAAGCAGCAATTTTGCCTCAAGACTAAAACACAGAAACCCTGTCTGAGTTTCTCGCCTGCCAGTCCACCCTACAGATTTCAGACTTAAGACTGTAACATCAACCCTCACCTGAATTTCCAGCCTGCCTACTTGTCCTGTGGATTCTGGACTTGCCAGTGCCCACAGCTGTGGGAGCCAATTCCTTGAACGCAATCAATCTCTCTCTCTCTCTCTCCCTGCCCTCCCACACACACACGTATATGTATACACACACATAACATGTATGTATGCATAACATCTACTTTTTAATATTATATACATATTTATTATATCTATCTAGATATTGGCCTAGATATATGAAAATACAGATATAATCTCCTATTGGCTCTGTCTCTCTGGAGAACCTGACTACAGCAGGGAGCAAGCCATGTAAATGTCAGTGGAAGTTCGCTGCAGGTGAAGAGTCAGGGCCAAGGCCCTGCGGCAAGGAAAGGCAAGGAGGCCACCATAGCCAAAGTGGATTGAGCAAGGGCAAGAGCTTAGTGGAGGATAAAGTCAGAGGGGTAACAAAGACCAGATCACACAGGACTTTGCAAGCCATTTTAGGAAGTTTTCTTTTTTTCTCAGCAACATAGGGAATCATCACAGATTTAGAGCAGAACATCACTGGCTGCTGTGTTAATGAGGACAGGGGTAGAATCCAGGAGCCTGGCTAAAAGGACAGAACAATGATCGAGACAAAGACGACTGGACCACAGTGGAAAGGGGAGGATGGTAGCAACTGTCACGTTCAAGAAATACTGTGAAGGTAGAGATAAAGGATTTCCTGATAAGTTTTGCATGAGGTATGAGAAAAAGGAGTCAAAGATGATTCCAGGTTTTTTGGCCTGAATATCTGGAAGGATTGTACTATCAAGAATTGGCCTGCCCTGACCACTTGACTGAAAACTGTAACCACACACCACCTCCGTCCTACACTCCTCATCCCACTTTTTCTGATCTATTTTCTAAGTAGCAATGATCACCTTCCATAATTCAATTACATGGCATGTTTACTCCTTATTGTGGGGCTATCGCAAATAAAATGTAAGCTCCACCAGGGGCCTAGCAGAAATATTTTTGTCTCGTTTTATCCCAATGTATCCCAAGTAGCTAAGACAGCACCTGGCTGTCTTAGTTGGTGTTCAGTAAATATTTGTTCAATTAATTTGTGGATAGAAAAAATGAGGCTCGAAAGTGTTAAGTAACGTGCCTACTATTATGTTTAGAAAATAGCTATCATGAATTTGGTCACAGGTCTTTCTGGCCCTGTACAAATTTTGTTCACTGCTTCCTAATTACCTCTTGGCTAAAGTACTAAAGTCAACATGTCTCCTGAAACAGAGATTTTGCCCTGTAGTTTCATTGTTATTATACTGTGTTGTTCTGTGAAGTGTGGAAGGGGGTGTTCCTGAATGCCAACTAATAGCTATTTATTAACAACTCTTCTGGAATTATCAGACTGCAGAGGCAGCAGGATGTTAAGAGAGCAAGCCCAGGCTCTGGAGGCAAGGCCAGGATTTGAGGCCTGCCTCAGCCACTTATTTGTTATGTAATCATGGTGAAATAAATAATCTTGTCTAAGCCTCAATTTCCTCTTCTATGAAATTGACTTCATAATATCATCTGCCCTTACAAGGTTTGTAGGATTATTGTCAGAAAATAATTCAGCAAGGTCAGTCAATTGTTATTAGCCTTAAAAATATTTCATTAAGACGGCTTCACTTTGGTGAACTTGAAGTGGAAAGCAATTAAACCTGCTCAATCTGCTATGTCAATATTTTCATCAAAAGGTATCCTATTTTTAGAGGTATATTTTGCCTTCCAACCCCATCAGCTTTACTTCTTTCTCCATGCTTTTTCCACTCTATCAACATTTCTGATGAAACCATTAGGGTTCTCTCAAGGAGAAGCCTTTGTGTGTTCATCACTAACCCTTTCTTCTGACTCAGCCCAGGAGTTTATGAGCATGCCTTCTTCTCAGTCATGAACCTGAGAATACGTCTGAGGCTCTTCTTCCAGTCCCATAACTCTCCAGAAAATCACTTAAACTTTATTCTAAAGCATTACATATGACAATGTGCCCAGTCTCAGGTACAATCTATATACAAGTAGGTAATTTTCAAATGCTGAATACAGATCCGCTGTCCCTCCTGCTGCTGTCAGGCACATCTCTCTCTCCAGGTTCTTTGTTAGCTTTAGGTCTCAGAAAAGCAATTTATTTTCCAGCCCACCCTTCTAGAAACCCAGAGGACAAAAATAAGGCATGTTATCCTTTCAATCACTGCCCTCTGTGCAAATGTAACTCTTTGGCCCCTAATTTATAGCACACTGTATCTTCATTCATCTAGAGATTATTCCTCATGATCTAATTCTGGCTTGGTTCTTACAACTTACTGTCATTCTTGTTACCCAATTCTCTACATTTTTCTCTATTTTACTATTTATTTCTAATTTCTCAACTTTTCCTCTACTTTTTAATAAACATTTAAACAGTATTAGCATTTTAAAAACATATGTATTAATATTTACAAATACACATTTTCTTTGCAGAAGTACAAAAATAATTGTTAAAATTAGTATGGGATATAACTTCTTGAATGCTGGAAGAGTTCATTACCTTGATTTGGGAGGTGGCTACACAGGATGTATGCGTAAACATTCATTAAACTGTAAAATGAAGATGTGTGCAGTTTATTGTATATATGTTACGAGAGAGAGAGAGACTATCCATCAAATATTGGAAGTTTTTGCTAAGCAGAAAGGAAAGGGAGAGAATCTTATGTTCAGAGCAATCAATAGCACTATAACTGCAAGTCCATTGAAAAGAACTAAAATTTTCATAACACTGAAGTAAGTTAATAAATTCACTAAAGAATGATTTAGTCAATTGGGTTCCATTCTCTCTAAAAACCTTAAGTACTAGAAAAAACTCATGCCTTTTGTCTGAAATTTATCTCTATTCACGATACACAGTGATCACACAAATAAAATAATATTTTTTCATGCATTTAGTCATTCAATTAAATGTTAGTTGGAACCACTACGTGCTAATAACTCTGCTGTATACTTAGGAATGTATTATATGATTTTGCGGGCAGGAGTTTTTTCTCCCTGGTTATATTTTGCTTAGTACAACATTAAAACTCTTCTAGATCTGGCAGTTTGAGAAACTTACGCATTGCTTTAAGAAAAGTCTATAAAAGTTATCATTAAAATTAAACAGTTCACATATTAAGGATGAATATGTAAAATGAATAATATGCTCCATTTAGATAACATACATTCAGATATTTGGGATTAAGAGGTCTATGTGTAGAGGAGAAAATGTTAAAATTATGCTGGCTCTTTTTTTTTAATCTATACAAAACACTTTTTCAGCTCACAGAAATCTAGGTAAAGAAAGGAACGGGGTACAGTATGTCCAAGTTAATAATTTACCTTTGCCATTTTATCTGCCAATTGCAGCCGGCCATCCAGTTCCCTTCTGATCTGGGCTGCTTGTTCATCTGCATTATCCAGCTTAAAAATAAAACAGAAGTTACACATATATGATTACTTAATAGCAGTGACCCACAGACTAAGGCAAAGATTAAATGACTCAAAAATGTTTAATAGATTGTATCAGATATCTATTACAAAGAGAATACAGGAGGTTGTTTAATTAGATTGGCAGACCAGATACATTTCTTGGGTACTTTCTCACTGTGGTTTTATTCACAAAACCACCAAATCAAGAAATTAGATTTCTTGATCATTAAGTCAGTCCTAAATACTTCCAGATAGATGAAGCTCTTGTTTTGTTCTTTCAAGTTCTCACCATGTATTTCTGGAGGGTGAGATGCTAATGTTTCACTTCTTTCTTTGTACTTTAAAAAAACTCCCTTTGTTTTAATAATAAGTTTGTATTAGTGCTAAACTATAAAAGTACTCTTTGATTGACTGATATAACTTTCTACCACTTAAGTCTTCAATATACTCCTCATTCTAATACCAATAGACTAACACTGCCAAGAAATCGTTCCATTCTTTTAAGGATTGGCACCATATTAGAAATCCATTCTGTTCTAAATTGGACTGAAAACAAGAAAAGTGTGCTCTCATCATTTTTTTTTTAGAAATCTCCCATTTACATGGAAAATTATTTTCACTTCATGAACTAATCCTTAACTTTTTCTATAACTTATTTTAACTTTACTCATGATACCTTTTCACCCATTAACTCAATATTAGTCCCTTTATAAAAATGTTAAAGTGAGGATGTTAAGTGTTAATTTTCTCTTGACTTTAGTTTTTTCTCCTTTTGCACTCTCATCACGAAGAAGCCTGGACTGCACAATATACTTTAGTAAAGGACCATCTAAAGATTCGATTGAGTATAACATTAAACACCAAGGAGAATACAGTGTACTTGTCACTTTCCCGAAGAACTACAAATTGGCCAGGTTACATTTTTAAAAACATCCTCAAATAAGAGAGTCCTCAAGAAGATGAGTAGAAGCAAACCAGATTAACAGGATGGTGGTGGTAAGGCAATTTATATGAAGAGTCAAAAAAAAAGAGGAAGATGTTCCTATAAGAGAACGCCAAAAGTCTGGAGATGAGGAGGTAAAACTAGACACACACACTGGTTCTTTTGGAATGGGATACCAGAAGAGGCAGGGTGAGGGACAGGACTGGAGAGAGAAGCAGGGCAACTTCATAAGTTACTCTTCACAAGCCACATTAGGGAATTTGGAGTTAGTTCCTACAACAATGGGACTTCCTTGAAAGGTTTAAAGTGTAGGAGTGATGTGATCAGATGTAAGCTTTGGAAAGGAAAGATCACTCTGTCTCCAGTACAAATAGGTCAGAGAGACAGAAGGAAGTCTTATTTTGTGTTCTTTAAAGATATACACAAAATGTTAAATTGAGGATATTCATGTTAATTTTCTCTTGGGAAAAAAACTATACAAAAGGCCTGAGATTACCTGTCTAAAATATGTTTCCAAGTTGATTTTTAAAAAAACAAATTCATTTTAAAATAAGTTAAAAAAACAGGCAGGATTTTCTTAAAGTAAATCCTTGTTATAAAGGAGTTTCTATGTCATCTCATAAAACTAACAAACTTAATTTTAATTGATTAATATGATTCAAAATCGAACAGAAACAAGTTTCTCTTCACTGTGTCTAAAATCAAAATGATTAAAACTAAAAACTAATGTAATTATGAAGAAAAATAATATGCAATAAGTACGTGTTTCAGGTTAACTGAAATCTCTCATTCCAAGCTCCTGAAAACTAAACCATAAGAAGACTGAAACTGCAACAATACTTCAAATGCACTAAATGTAATATGAAATATATTATGATCTTTGCTTAAATGCTGATACATATTTCTTCAAAAGACATAAAAAGTTACTTGCATATAAAGGAATTATATTTTTTCTCACAGCTCCAACAAAAAATAGCATTTAATATCTTAAAAGGCCAGTTTTTCAAACTTCACTAGAAACACTACCATATTTTTGTATTTATATCTCCAGATTAACAGCTCTTACTTAAGTGTAAGTGAAATTGTTTGAGTTATTTCTAAATTTTGGTAGTTTTGTTTGTAAGAGACAATTTAAAGCTACATATTTTTTCTTTTTGTGGAGATGGAGTTCTCGCTATGTTGCCCAGGCTTGTCTTGAACTCCTGGGCTCAAGTGATCCTCCTGCCTCTGCCTTCCTAAGTGCTGGAATTACAGGCATGAGCCACCACACCTGGTCTGTTTTCTAAAAAATAATTAATGACTTGATCACATTTGTCGAGAAAAAAGTAAGCAAAAACAAAACAAAACAAAAAACAATGTAGGGCATTTGGACACTACATTGTCTTTTTTTTTTTTTTTTAATTTCAGATCCGGGGGGGTACAGTGTAGGGTTGTTTCGTGAGTATATTACATGTTGTTGAGGTTGAGGTTGGGGATATGGATGGTCCCATCACCCAGGTGGTGAGCATAGTATCCAATAGGTAGTTTTTCAGCCCACATTTCCCTTGGTCAGTCATTCCCCAGTGTACTATTCCCATCTTTATATCTATGTATATTCAATGTTTAGCTTTCATTATAAGTGAGAATGTGTGGCATTTGGTTTTATGTTCAGGTGCTAATTTGCTTAGGATAATGGCTTCCAGCTGCATCGACATTGCTGCAAAGAATATGATTTCATTCTTTTTTAGGGTTGTGTAATAATCCATGGTATATATGCGTGTTTGTATATACAAAATATTTTCCTTATCCAACCCACCATTAATGGGCACCTATGTTAATACCAGGTCTTTGCTATTGTCATTATTGTGTCAATGACCATATGGGTGCAAGTGTCCTTTTGATAGAATGAATTATTTTTCTTTGGGTACATACCCAGTAGTAGGATTTCTAGGTGTAACGGTAGTTCTGTTTTAACTTCTTTGAGAAATCTTTAAACTACTTTCCATAGTGGCTAAAGTAATTTGGATTACCACCCACAGAATACGAACATTTGCTTTTCTCTGCAGCCTCACCAGCATCTGTTGTTTTTTTGACTTTTTGATAATAGCCATTCTGACTGCTGTGAGATGGTATCTATCTCATTGTGGCTTTGATTTGCATTTCTCTGATGATTAGTGATGTTGAGCATTTGCTCATGTTTTTTGGCCACTTGTACATCTTTTGAGAAGTGTCTGATCATGTCCTTTGCCCATTTTTTAATTGGATTGATTTTGCTTGATTTAAGTTCCTTGTAGATATCTGTACATTAGATCTTTGTCAGATGCATAGTTTGCAAATATTTTCTCCCATTCTGTAGGCTGTTGGTTGACTCTGTTGGTAATTTCTTTCGCTGTGCAGAATCTCTTTAGATTAATTAGGCCCCACGTGTCAATTCTTGTTTTCACTGCAATTGCTTTTGTGGACTTAGCCATAAGTTATTTGCCAAAGCTGAGGTGGAGAAGGGTATTTCCTAGTATTTCTTTTAGAATTTTTATACTTTGAAGTCTTACATTTCAGTCATTAATCCACCCTGAGTTAATTTTTGTATATGATGAAAGGTAGGGGTCTAGTTTCATTCTTCTGCATATGGCTAGCCAGTTATTCCAGCACCATTTATTGAAGAGGGAGTCCTTTCCCCATTGCTTATTTTTGTTGATTTTATCAAAGATCAGATAGTTGTAGGTGTGCAGGTTTGTTTCTGAGTTCTCTATGCTGTTCCATTTGTCTATGTGTCTGTGTTTGTACTAGTACGATGCTGTTTTGGTTACTTTAGCCTTATAGTGTATTTTGAAGTTGGGTAGTGTGATGTCTCTGGCTTTGTTCTTTTTGCTTAGGATAGTTGTGCCTATTTGGGCTTTTAGGTTCCATGTGAATTTTAGAATAGATTTTTCTAATCTGTGAAAAATCATGTTGCTATTTTGATAGGGATAGCACTGATTCTGTAAATTGCTTTGGGCAGTATGATCATTTTAATGATACTGATTTTTCCATTCCATGAATATGGAATATTTTTCCATTTATTTATGTCATCTTTGTCATTTTCTAAGCAGTGTTGTGTAGTTTTGCCTGTAGAGATCTTTCACCTCCTTGGTTAGATGTATTCCTAGGGCTTTTTGTTTGGTGTGTGTGTCTATTGTAAATGGGATTGTGTTCTTGATTTGGCTCTCAGCTAGAATTTTACTGATGTATAGAAATTCTATTGATTTTTGTACTTTGATTTTGTTGTGCTTTGAAACTTTACTGAAGTCATTTATCACTTCGAGAAGCTTTTTGGCAGACTCTTTAGGGGTTTTCTATATAGAGAATATCATTAACAAAGAAAGATAATTTGACTTCCTCTTTTCCTACATGGATGCCTTTTATTTATTTCTATTGCCTGATTTCTCTGGCTAGGCTCCTAGTACTATGTTGAACAGGAGTGGTGCGAGTGGACATTCTTGTCATGTTCCAGTTCTCAAGGGGAATAGTTCCAGCTTTTCTCCATCCAGTATGATATTGGCTGTGAGTCTGTCATAGATGGCTCTTATTTTTATATGTTTCTTCAGTACCTAGCCTGTTGAGGGTTTTTATCATAAAGGAAAATTGGACTTTATTGAAGCCTTTTTCTGCATCTATTGAGATTACGTGGTTTTTAGTTTTGGTTCTGTTTATGTGGCGAACCATATTTATCGATTTGCTTATGTTGAGCCAACCTTGCATCCCAGGAATACTGCTTGATTGTTGTGAATTAACTTTTTTCCTATGCAGCTGGATTTTGTTGGCTAGTATTGTATTGAGGAGTTTGTGACTACATTCATTAGGGATATTGATGTCTTTTTTTTATATTATACTTTAAGTTTTAGGGTACATGTGCACAACATGCAGGTTAGTTACATATGTATACATGTGCCATGTTGGTTTGCTGAACCCAGTAACTCGTCATTTAACATTAGGGATATTGATTTCTTATTTCATTGTGTCTCTTCCAGATTTTGGTATCAGGATGATGCTGGCTTTGAAGGATGAGTTAGGGAAGATTTTTAAAAATAGTTTCAGGAGGATTGGTATCAGTTCTTCTTTGTACATCTGGTAGAATTCAGCTATGAATGCTGAGCGAAGAAGCTGCTGTTTCAGGGCTCTTTTTGGTTAGTAATTTTTATTCAATTTCAGCATTTGTTAGTGGTCTGTTAAGGTTTTCATTTCCTGCCTGGTTCAATCTTGGGAGGTTGTGTGCTTCCAGTAATTTATCCATTTCCTCCAGATTTTCTATTTAGCATATACAGAGGTTTTCAAAATAATCTCTGAGGATCTTTTTTTATATGTCTTTGAGATCTTCTGTAATGCCATCTTTGTCATTTCTGGTTACACTTGTTTGTATCCTTTTTCTTTGTTAATCTAGATAGCAGTCTATCAATCCTGTTTATGTTTTCAAAAAGCAACTCTTAGTTTCATTAATTTTTTTGTGTGAACTTTTACATGTCAATTTCATTCAGTTCTTTGCTGATTTTAGTTATTTCTT
The DNA here is from genome assembly GCF_028885625.2 of Pongo pygmaeus. Classification (NCBI taxonomy): domain Eukaryota; kingdom Metazoa; phylum Chordata; class Mammalia; order Primates; family Hominidae; genus Pongo; species Pongo pygmaeus. The sequence continues at coordinate 121,551,939 of NC_072379.2, forward strand.
CTGCTAGCTTTGGGGTTGGATGTTTTCCTAGTTCCTCCAGGTATATTGTTAGATCGTTAATTTGAGATCTTCCTAACTCCTTGGTGAAGGTGTTTAGCACTATAAACTTTCCTTTTACACTGCTTTAGCTGCATCCCAAAGATCTTGGCAAGTTCTGTCTCTATTTTCCTTAATTTTAAGGAAGTTTTTGATTTCTGTCTTAATTTCATTGTTCACCCAGGATTTAGTCAGGAGAAAATTGTTTAATTTCCATGTTTTATATAGGTCTGAGAGATCTTCTTGGTATTGATTTCTACTTTTATTGCCCTGTGGTCCAAAAGGATGCTTGGTAGTATTTCAATATTTTGAATTTATTGAGACTGGTGTTATCACCTAGCATGTGTCAATCTTAGAATATGTTCTGTGTGCAGATGAGAAGAATGTATATTCTGTGATTGTTAGGTAGAGTATTCTGTAGATGTCTATTAGGTCCAATTGGTCAAGTGTTGAGTTTAATTCTGGAATTTGATAGTTTTCTGCCTGGATGATCTAATGCTGTCAGTGGGGTGTTGAAGTCTCTGACTATTAATGTGTGGCTAAATTTTTTCACAGGTCAAGAAGAACCCATTTTATGCATCTTTGTGCTCCACTGTTGAATGTGTATATATTTAGGATAGTTAAGTCTTCCTGTTGAATTGAACCCCTTTTCATTATGTAATGCCCTTCTTTGTCCTTCCTGATTGTTATTGGTTTAAAATCTATTCTATCTGATATGAGAATAGAAGCTCTCACATTTTTTTTTTTTGTTTTCCATTTGCATGATAGATCTTTCTCTACCTCTTTGAGCCTGTGGTGTCATTACGTGTGAGATGACTCTCTTGAAGACAACAGATAGTTGGTTCTTGCTTGCCACTCTATGCCATTTAAGTGGGGTTTTGAGACCATTTACATTCAGGGATAGTATTGATATGTGAGATTTTGATACTGTTATTTCGTTAGCTGGTTGTTTTGTAGACTTGACTGTGTAAATGCCTTATGTTGTCTGTGGGCTGTGTGCCTAAGTATGTTTTTGTGGTAGCAGGTTTTGGTGTTTCATTTCCATGTTTAGCACTCCTTTAAGGACCTCTTGTATGGGTAGTCTAGTGTTAATGAGTTCCTTTAGTACTTGCTTATCTGAGAAGTATTTTATTTCTCCTTCACTTAGGAAGCTTAGTTTGGCAGGATATGAATTTCTTGGTTGGAATTTCTTTTCTTTAAGAAAGCTGAAAACAGGCCCCCAACCTCTTCTGGTTTGTAAGGTTTCCACGAGAGATGTTTTTTTTGTTTGTTTGTTTGTTTTTGAGATGGAGTCTCACTCTCTTGCCCAGGCTGGAGTGCAGTGGTGCAACCTTGGCTCACTGCAAACTCCGCCTCCCAGGTTCAAGCAATTCTCCTGCCTCAGCTTCCCAAGTAGCTGGGATTATAGGTGCACATCACCATGCCAAGCTAATTTTTGTATTTTTAGTAAAGACAAGGTTTCACCATGTTGACCAGGCTGGTCTCGAACTCCTGACCTGATGTGATCTGCCTGCCTCGGCATCCCAAAGTGCTGGGATTACAGGTGTAAGCCACCACACTCGGTCTGCCTTTAAGATTTTTTTTGTTGTTGAACTTGGTGAATCTGATGGCTATGTGCCTTGGGGTTGGTCATCTTGTATACTATCTTGCCAGAATTCTCTGTATTTCTTAAATTTGTATGTCCAACTCTCTAGTGAGATTGGCGAAAATTTCATGGACTATATCCTCAAATGTTTTCCAAGTTGCTTACTCTCTTTCCTCTGTCAGGAATGCCAATGAGTTGTAGATTTGGTGTCTTCATATAAACTCATATTTCTCAAGTGTTTTATTTTTAAATTATTTATTTTTTTCTTTTTGTCTGACAAAGTTGACTTGAAGAACTTGTCTTTAAGCTCTGAAATTCCTTCCTCAGTTTGGACTATTCTGCTGTAATGCTTCCAACTGCATTATGAAATTTTGCTTTCTTTTTTGTGTTTTTTTCCTGAGACAGGGTCTCACTCTGTGGCCCAGGCTAGAGAGCAGTGGCATGATCACAGCTCACTGCAGCCTCGACCTCCCTGACTCAAGTGATCCTCTTACCTCAGCCTCCCAAGTAGTTGGGATTACAACTGTGCACCACCATACCTGGCTAATTTTTTGTAGAGAATGGGAGGCTGACCTCAAACTCATGGGCTTAAGTGATCCTCTTGCCTTGGCCTCCCAAAGTGCTGGGATTACAAGCATGAGCCACTGTGCCTGGACTATTATGAAATTCTTGAAGCAAATTCTTCACTTGCAGAAGTTCAGTTGATTTCTTCTTTAAAATAGATATTTTGTCTTTTAGCTCTTGGGCTGTTTTATGGAATTCCTTGAAGACCTTGGATTGGGTTTCAACTTTTTCCTGGATCTTGATGAGCTTTGTTGCCACCCAGATTCTGAACTCTCTGTCTGTCCAGTAGTCATTACAATCTGGTTAAGAACTACTGCTGATGGGTTAATGTATTTGTTTCAGCATAAAGAGACACTCTGCCTTTTTGAATTGCCAGCGTTTCTTGCAGTGATTCTTTTTCACATGTGAGGGCTGATGTTCCTTTAATTGTGACATAAGTTGAGTATAGTCAGTTGGCTCCATTTCTGGGTGCTTGCAGAGAGCCAAGGCTCTGTACATAATCTTTATTTATGTCTAGATTTTTGCCTTAGGTTTCACAGGTACTGTATGCTGGCATAATGTTTTTGGTGTTTCATTTGGGCTGTAATCCAGTAGGTGCTCCTTAAGAGTGGTGGCCGGCAGATAGCCTCTAACTCAGCCATGTAGCTCTTTTGTATTTTGGCATATGCACAGTAGTACTCTGTGGTCAGGGGAGAGAGCTGACAACCTCACCAGGTTTGCTCCTAGGCCTTGGATGAGCCCCTTCTGATCACTGGCACCACATCCACATTTTCTTTCTTAGGTGTTCTGGGCTACAGAGCTCCCTAAGGCAGAGACTGTGGCTGGTAGACAAAGACTATATCCTTTCTGGAAAGCCCTTCAGAGGGAGGCATGCCCTGCTCCCCCAACATCCTGAGAGCCCAGGGATCTCACCCTTTTCAGTATTCCGAGAGGGAGGGCGTCCTCCCCACCCCCTGCTTGGGGCTCTGCCCAAGTTAGGAGCAGGGTGAAGTTGAATCCTGCCCAGTTAGGAGCAGGACGAGTGGAGTCACCCAATTCACCATCCAAGTGCTCCCTGGGGGAACACAAAGCTCTCCTAAACCACAGGGGTTTAGCAGGTTTTCTGTCAAGAGGGAGTAGAGCAATCTGACCATCTCCAGCACCATGACTGCAGCTTCTGTCAGGGCCATGGCACCTGGTCCCAACCAGGCTGTTCCAGAGTCCAGGGCCTGTGGGGGTCCCCACGGACTTGAGTGTTACCTCTGCAAAAACTCTGGGTAGCTCTCTGTATCAGTCTAGAGGCCCAAGGGAGTCATGGGGGTTTTCACATTCTCAGGATTGCACAGGTCACTGTGGGAAGTGTGGATCCCCTGAGGACTCTCACTCACTAATTCTTTCCCTGTTTCGAGGAGCTTCTCCTGTCTTCATGCTGGTCCCAGGCAGGCAGCTGCCCAGCTTCGATTTTCTCTGTTTTCCATGTCCCACTGCTCCCTTGATGCATCCTGAATCCTGACGTGGTTTCTTTAGATGATCCACTTAGGGAGTCCATGTTTACTCATCACTATTTCGTCTCCATGAGAGCAGTGCACACTAGCTCCTCTAGTCTGCCACCTTGAACCCTAAGTCCTACATGTCTTTTAGTAGCCTTCTCTTCATAAAGCTAAATTTTCAGGGGCCGGAAGGTACTAACTTCGGTGGCTGCTGGTGTCATTTTGTGAAACTGGAAAAGCATACTTCCAAGCAACATGTTTACCAAAAAAGGAAAAAGCTAATGAAGGCAATGGATAAAAATTCAACCAGTAATCCTCATTTTATGTAATGTTAGAATTGAAGGGGGTAAATTAGTTGGTTAATGTTCTTTTTTACATGTAAGAATCTTAGTTTAATGTTGCATGCTTTGAGTTTTGAGTTTTTTAAATTTATTTTCGACATAATTTATTTAATTGGAAGTTTATATAATTCTTATGAGCATTTTCCTAAAGGCAGACTTCTTCAATTGAGGCAATTTTGATTCACATATAATTGTAAAAAGTAGAAAAAAATCCATTATATGCTCTTCCCAGTTTTCCCTAATGATAGCACCTTATAAAACTATAGTATTCTATCACAACCAGGATCCTGACTTTGGCTACGTAATCACCCATCTAATTCACATTTCCTCGGTTTTATGTGTGCTCCTTTGTGTGTGTGTTCAGCTCTCCACAATTTGTTACTTACATAGGTCCATGAATAACCACCATAAAGACACTCCACAGTTCTAACATCACAATGAACTCTCATGATGCCCTTTTATACCCACACCCACCTCCCTCTAGCCAGTCCCCAGTTGGTTAGTTTTAATAATGATGTGCCTGCCCCATTTTACAAAATACTTCAAAATAAATTATACTAAGCCAAATATGATTTTCTTTTAATTGTCATTAGGAAACTGGAGATGTGGTCCCTTGAGCGCTCATAAACATTGGAGACTTTAGGTCTGCGGCCTCTGACCTTTTCTCAATCTAAATATTCACTGCCTGGATGCTCTCCTCAAAGCCTGTGATCATAAGCAGCATCTAGTTTCTGATCTTCCAAGTGTGTATCTATAGCACGAAACTCTTGCAGGAGTTCCAGACTTAAATTTCCCATTGCCTATTTGAGTTTCAGCTTATGTGAAGACAAGGCACACTGAAATTAACAAGCCCAGAATAGAATCTCAATTTTCAGCTCCCTACCCCGATCATTCATGAGTAATGCCGTGTGATAAATGGCATGCCTCTCTACCAGTTGCTCATGCCCAAAACCTATATGTCATCTTCGACTTCTCTCTCCCTCACAGTCCACATCCAATCCACATAGTCATGTAGAGTGAAATCTAGAACCACATAGTTGAGACCTAGGCAGACCAGTATACAGGGATTTTCAGGTATTATGAGTCCATGGCCAGGTCTTTCTCTCCGTTTCCCTCTTCTGCACCCCCTCTCTTTCTTTGGGTGTGTGTGTACGTTACAGTGTTTCTCTAGCCACTTCAAAGCACTATTTCAATTTGCCAGTATGGTTGGAAACTCTGTCACAATGAAAATAATTATCTTTCTTTACTGAACCATCAGAACTTAAATAAGCAGTTGTGTGTGCACACACACATACACACACACATACACAGAGAGAGAGAGAAAGAAGGGAAGGGGAGAAGAAATAAATAAAAGCCTGAATGGACAAAATTTAGGTCTAGGGCATTACAATTTAAAATGTTTCCATGCTGTTCCCTAAAAAATAAAAAATAAAAATTAAAAAAATATATATATTGTTGGCCGGGCGCGGTGGCTCACCCCTGTAATCCCAGCACTTTGGGAGGCTGAGGCGGGCAGATCACAAGGTCAGGAGATTGAGGCCATCCTGGCTAACATGGTGAAACCACGTCTCTACTAAAAAAAAAATACAAAAAAATTAGCCGGGCGTGGTGGCAGGCGCCTGTAGTCCCAGCTACTCTGGAGGCTGAGGCAGAAGAATGGCATGAACCTGGGAGGCGGAGTTTGCAGTGAGCCGAGATCGCGCCACCGCACTCCAGCCTGGGAGACAGAGCGAGACTCTGTCTCAGAAAAAAAAAAAAAAAAAAAAAAAATATTGTTGACCCACTAGATCCTAGTGCTGGATTTAAGCTATGAGATACATAAAATAAGAATATGTGAACTCTGGGGATTGCAATAGAGATCAGAGGTAAGGCTTCACTCTACCAGGGCAATTTCACCTTTTAATGTCATTTTTTTTTTTACTTTTAACTTCTGATTTCAACATTTTATTTAACAATAGATTACTTTGCTCACAAATGTCCTTTTCTGGCAAATAACATTTTACAGGTCTTTTTAAAAGGGCCGTTCATCCTTGATCATAACAGATACCTAATGTATCTTTATTATCTGCAATGCTTCTAGTTTCTATTATACAGATAATTTTGTCACTTCAATTATCAAAATACTTGACAAATATTTAGTACAGAAAATATGCTTTTATTTTCCTCCTGTTCATTACACAGGGATTACTGTTTCCACATTCAGAATTCTCTAGGTTAGGGAATTCTTGAATTGGACCTTTGGAAGTCTGTAAAACTTGAAGTTGTGAGCAAAATTTTGTAGAGATGCATATTTTTTTCCCTTGGGGAATTATTTGAATTTCATAGCTTACTTGAGGTTCTCAAAAGGGTGATTAATTGAAAAGAGATAAAGAACCATGAATCTTCTGTATGAAAGCCTCTATTATTTCATTCTAGGAGAGGCCATACGACGTTTGATACATCAACAAGGGAAAACAGTCACCTCAGTCCTACACATCTTCAGACTTACACTTACAGAGATTTTCTAAATTCTTTGTAAAGGAACACTAAAACATAGGGTCTTAATAATGTTAACCTGAATGGCCCATGATTTTATTAATTCTATATACATGTTTTCTATACCTACAGTACAGCATACCCTGTTGCAGGATTTTCAGTAACTACAAAAGTTGTGGCTTTCCAGGAGTTCATATGTTAGGTTAAAAAAAAAAGGAAAAATAATAAGTAAAACAGATATCATTACGGGTATTCAGGTATTCAATTAGGAGAAACATGTTTTTCTGGAATGATAGCATCAGCATGGATTTGCAAAGATAGAAATATTAAAAATGGAGAAATTGAGGCCGGCCATGGTGGCTCAAACCTGTAATCCCAGCACTTTGGAGAGCTGAGGCAGGTGGATCACTTGAGGTTAGGAGTTCGAGACCAGCCTGGCCAACATGGTGAAACCTCATCTCTACTAAAAATACAAAAATTAGCCAGGCGTGGTGGTAGGCGCCTGTAATCCCAGCTACTCCAGAGGCTGAGGCAGGAGAATCACCTGAACCCAGGAGGCAGAGGTTGCAGTGAGCCTTCATCACATTACTGCACTCCAGCCTGGGAGGCACGGTGAGATTCCATCTCAAAAAAAAAAGGAGAAATTAATGACCTAATGTAACAGTCTATCAGTCTTGCCTTACAAATATCAAACCCTAGGCTCTCCTTGCCCAGTCACTTTCCTGTTGCAGGGGAGCAGCTCTGGGAAATAGGAAGGTCTTCGAGATCAGCAAATCTCCCTTTGCTGAAGTCCTAGGGAGACCCGGAAGCCTGTGCTGGCAGCCAACTATCCTACAATTATGAAAATGTTAAATATAGCAAAAAAATAACTACTAAGTTTCACTTAATAGCTTTTTTTTTTTTTTTTTTTACAACTCATTATATTGCTCTTCTAGCACTTTAAAAACTATGAACATCAAAAACTTGAATTCATTAAATTTACTTATATCTTAAAGAAAAAAGATCTTTTAAAAATGCTTTTCACAGTACTGTTTAGCATTATTGCCCTCTCTAATATATCTGTTTTCTAGAACCAAGATAAATATCCTTATATTAACATTGTCAATCACTAAAAAGGGGATTAATAACTGTGTTTTTCCATAATGATGTGTTTCTATATGTTAATCCTAGTTAACTGCACTCTTCCTTCTCCTACTGAAAAAAAATCAATTAGTTTTTTTCACTTAGTCCCCACACCAATTATGTCATACTCTTTTTGAGTGAATTGCACTCTTTTGTTTTCTTATAATATTTATCTTTATCCTTTATTGTGAAAATATAAGTAGATTAGGGTTTATGATGTTATGTAAATTTGGTGTCTTCCCTGAGATTAATTCCTAGCTGGTCCACTGTATTTATATTATCTGTAAATCTAGTAATTTGCAGACAATACATTACAATAAATAATCAGCACAAACCTAATGCTGATTCCAAAAGAACACTCTTCCTATCACTTTCTTGCTTACCATATCCAGCAGCCCAGTGTTTCATTTGGAAATGCCAAATATGCATAGATTTTGCAACACGGCCTCAAAACACTGGTCAAAAATTTTATTAAGTATTAGCAAATTAATGTACCTTATCAATAAGTGTCAATTCTCCACCATCACTTGAATCAAAAATTATTTACAATAAAGATAGAGCATAACTCTACCCAACTGACTGTGATCGTTTCTGCTGTTTTCTTTGCTGGCTCCCTACTCTCTCAGCCCACAAACACATGAGCTCTGTCCTCAGCTGTTCTAGGCTTCAGAGTGTCTGCAGTAATTTCTCAATGCAATGTCATACATCAGAACACAGCTGGGCCTCTCACTTTGAGTTTCAGCTTTGCACTTCCAACTGAAGGCCAGGCCTTTGCTTTCAGGCATCTCACAATGACCTCAAACTAAAACTAAACTGATTTTATCACCCATTCCTCAATATGGTTCCCCTATTTCTGCATATGATTCTCATTACCCTTGATTAGGCGAAAATTTCTGAGGGGGTAGAGGGAAGAGAAAGGAGGGAGGAGGAGAGGGAGGAAAAGGAGAGGAGGAGGGAGAGGGATGAGGAAGGAGGAAGGGGAGATGAAAACAGTGAGGGGAGGAAGCAAGTGAATAAGAATATAAAACCATGGGCTTGGCACGGTAGCTTATGCCTATAATCCTAGCATTTCAGGAGGCCAAGGTGGGTAGATTGCTTGAGGCCAGGGGTTGGAGCCCAGCCTGGGCAATATGGCAAAACCCCTCTCTACTAAAAATGAAAAATTAACCAGGTGTGGTAGCTCATGCCTGTAATCCCATATACTCCAGAGGCTGAGGCACGAGGTGGAGGTTGCAGTGAGCCAAGATGGCGCCACTGCACTCCAGCCTGAGCAACAGAGGTAGACTCTGTCAAGGAAGGAAGGAAGGAAGGAAGGAAATATAAGACTATGAATAAGAGAGAATGACGACCAAACATCAGACACTTCAAACACTTTAGCCTAACATTCAGGACTTCCCACATTCTATACCAATCTACCTTTCTAGCCTCTTGGATAATTGCATTATCTACACATACAGATTTATTCATTATTTACCAAACATGTTACATTTTCTGAATCATGTATTTCTCTTGCCTGGGATCCTTTTTTTCCACTACCTTCATTGTCCAGGTCAATCTCCAAATCTTCTTGGAAGACGACAAACCAATTACTTAACAACAAAGCAGGTACTATCTGATGACACAGCCTTCATAGTTGTCTTACTGTGGAACTTTTCAGGTATTTATGACCTTTATGTATTTCACCTTACCCTAATGATAGAAATAACACAAATTCACTTCTAATGGTGAACAACTTGTGTTAATTTTATTCCAAAACAGAGTAATTCCACCTTTATTTGAAAGGTTCTTGGACTCTAATATCCCCTCTGTGTTGACCCATTTTCCAAGAGGCAGCCCCCTCAAAAACAAAAATAAAAACTGGTCCTTTATCTTAATCATTAAGAATTAGCTAACAACTATAAGGTAACTAATGTTCTTTTTGTAATTTCATACAACAAAAAGAACATAAGGAAATGAAGTCATTCCCAAACTCTCAAGAGCAACACATTCTCTGTGTGAAGTTATGTATGAAAGAATCAGGTACCATTCTGTCTGCTAGATACAAAGCTTTTAAAGAACTCTGCTATAGCTACCTTCTAAATTATGCATTAAAAAATCTGACTCAGAAATAGCAGTTTGCCATGGATTCTTGTAGAACAGTTATAAGGGTCTTAAAAAATGCATTTCCCAAACTGCATTTCCCTTTGAAAACTTAGAACAGGGAAAAGATGAATGAGTTAATTAGATATAAAATTAGCCTATGTGAACTGAACTATATTAAATAATGGATCAAAATGTTCAAAGGCAAGAACATAAGAAGTTTAACCTCATACATAAAAACCATGGGACTTCTATAACCTAGAGAATAGGCATATATATTCTCTAAGTGTGTATATATATACATATGTATACATATACATATGTATATATAAGTATATACTTTTATATATATACGTAAGTATATATATGTGCATACATACTTAGTGTATATATATAAGTATATATATGCTTATATATATACTTAGAGAATATATATGCATATTCTCTAGGCTATAGAGATTATATATATATACACACACACTAAGATACATATAGCTCTACTCTAAGATACATATATCTCTAAGATATATATATATATATCTTGGGATTTTGCTCTTAGTTAGATCCACTGGACAAAAACTGTGGTAATAACAAGTTTACTGTGCTTACTGTGAATATCACTGCCCCCTGCTATATATGAGATATATATATATATATACATATATATATGAAGATACATATATGTATATATATAAAACAACAGCAATAATGTGGCAAATTTTTGCATATAATGAAATATTCTTTAGTATTTCATTTGGTATTAACATTTCATCTCCTGGAAAAAAGGAATGAGCCATTATTTTAAAATAATTATTTACTAACTATACTTATCTAAATAAAATAGTTGAATCTGTATTCACATTAATAGTGAATAATGCTGAGATGAAAGGAGTTTACCATTAAGTAAAGTAACAAAGACACTATCACTTTTCCAAACCTTTCCCAAAGCAGATTTGAACTCGAGTTTCATCATAATAAGAGTTCAATTTATATAGCACTTGCATACCAGAAACTGTCCTAAATTTTTATAAACATTATCTCATTTGAACCTCAGAGCCATGTCTCATCCTCATCTTTCATTCTTTCATTTACTATATGTAAGTGCCCAACAATAGGAAACACAAGTAACATTACTGTACATACTGTACAACAGTACAAGCATTAATATTTATTTGATGTTTAAGTTGTTAAAATGCAGTCAAAGAGGCATATGTAAATACCTACAATGCAAAGTACAATACGACAGGCTTTTGGGTTATAATGGGGAAACTGTAAGCTCTTCATACATTTTTTCTCTCCCCCAGTATAACAAAAGTGAACAGACACAGGGGCAGGAAGGCTTTCTGAAGGAGGTGGAATTTTTCATGAGTCATGAAGAATGGACAACTAGGAATTCCAAATGAAGAGAATAACGTGAGGTAAAATTAAAATCCAAGAAAATACATGGTGTGAACTAGGAACAGAGAGTAATTCACTTTATCTAGAACACAGGCTATAAAGAATTGTTACATGAGAAGGAACAGTTGAAATGCAGATGGGGCCACACTGAACACCACAACTGCTGAAAGCTTAACCAAGGAGTGTAAATTTCATTTTTTCCCCCTATATTCAAAGTTCAGTCATGATGAGATCAGGAAGGTACTTCAATGATGTTTATCTAAAAACAAAAGTATGTAGGATTAGAAGGAGAAAGTAGGTAAGAGATTACTGTCATGCTCCCTATGTGAGATAATGAAGTCTCCAGCTATGGCAATGGCTATGAAATAAGACAAGAGTAGCAGATAATGCAGTATTATAGAGGAAACAGCAGTATGGAGTAATTCAGTTGGAAAGGCAATAAAAAAGGGTGGGCTTGTGATTATGAGTCAGAAGGGTGAATATGACATTAATAGAAGAACTAGGTATTGGATGAAAAAGAAAGTGACATTTAAATCTATCGAATTTCAGAAGTTTCATATCCATCAGTTTACCATGGGTTTAAGTGGCACAGTGTGAAACGAGGAATTGATCTACCTAAAAAAGGTGGGTATCAGGGGGCAGTGATATTCACAGTAAGCACAGTGAACTTGTTCTTTATTACTGCAGTTTTTTTTTCCAGTGGATCTAACTAAGAGCAAAATCCCAATATGTTCTAAATTCTCAAACTCTACAAGGTAGTGAACCTATCTATATTTTTCAAATCCTATTGCTCTTCGTATCTGACCATGTATACAGAGTACACAAACTTTTGACCATGGTTCATAGACTGAGATTTAAGCCTTGTTCATCATATATCAGAATCATGAAAATACTTTGCACGTAGGCAATGAAATCGTTTTAGACATTTAATAGTAATAATAGAAGTCTGTCTGCCAGTTTGTAACAAAAAGCTAGAAGTAATCATTGTCATCTATTACATAAGTAATATTCTGCTAAGATAACATCAGTTGGCCCTGCTCCATCTAAGGTGATTAGGGAAAATGGGAGCATTTAACTTTTTTCTAGTTTAAAGCAAAGATAATTTAAGATATTTTGAACCAAGAAGATATTAATCAGATAAAATGCATTAAATATCATTGATACTATTTTGTGAGTATACATAAACACTTTTGCCACAGCCTTTTCAAAATGCTTTAAAAAAAGCTTTATATGAAAAATGAGAAGCTGTGCTGATCAGAACAAATAAACCATTAAAAACGAAGTCTAATCCTGTGAGCCTGACATATAGTGTCAAATAAATTTTTTAAAATAAATGATTCAATGTACTGTATAGAAGGAATTTATTGAATATATAATGTTCTTTGTTACTGGCTGATTTCCTGAAGCTTTTTCTGTTAACTATTTCCTTACCTCGTTAGTTCTTCTCTAAACCCACTCCAATCAGGTTTGCTCTCAACCATCCAAGGAGTCTGCCCTTACCAAAGTCAATAGTGTTTTCCAACTTGACAAATCCAAAGGTTACTTCATTGTCATCTTACCAGACTTGGCAGCAGGTGGCACAGACATTAGCTTTCTCCTCCTTGAAATGGCTTCTCTTGGATTCCCTGACACCTCACTCTTTAGTTCTTCTCCCACCCCACTGTTTCTTTCCCCTTGGTACAACCTCTAAATCCTTGTGTCCACAGAACTCTGTCCTGGGCTCCTTTTCTCCTTGAGCTCTAGACCCTCCCAAAGAGTTCTGAAGATGTCCCATGGTTTAAAATATTAATGTTATCTAAATGATTCCCAAATCTGCTAAAATTAAAATTTAAACAGATTAAAATTCCAGACTTCTATAACCAGCCATCACCTGTAATCTCGACATGGACAATCAATATTTGACTTCAGCATACACAAAACAGAACTCTTGATCCCCTCTCCCCACCCCGCCAAAATAATGTTGTTTCACAAGAAGAGGGACCATCATACACCAAGAGCCTATAAAAGTGCCTGAGTAGAACAGGCACTGTGTTAAAACAAAAATACCCTAATCAGAGAAGCCACATCATACTATGCTTAATATAAAAGCTCCAGCAGGTAAACACTGACGATCCCTAGATTCTACCAGAAATTCTGACACTTTTATCTTGTCCCTTTAGAGGAGAACAAGTAGTTCAGTGTTTTGACCCAGGCCACAGTTCTCAAGTGTGGGAGCACAGTGGAATTCCAAAGGACAATACAGAGTGCAGATCCAAGAGGATGCAAAAACAGTCTCCTAGATGAAGTCCAGCAGCCTAAGAACTTCATAGGCAACACAGAGGTAAAACGAGGCCCACAAGCAAAAGATCTACAGCAGAACAATGCGTGGTGCTTGGAGAGATTACTTGAAGGACTAGTATGTAGTTCCTGTTCATTTTAAACAACACTGGCCCATGCCCACAATAGGGTGAGGCCACCTGCAATTCATTCTGCAGATCACAGAGACGGAGCTTTCCAGACCCTCAATTTGTTCCAGTCATTCCTTTGCTTATACCCCAACAGTGTTCTCTACCACAAGGTAAATTCCAAGCTCTTTGATCTAGTATATAAGGCCCTAAATATTCAAATCATTTCCTAACTTTTTAGCCTCTTCGGCTACTCCAGCAACACACACCACACCTCCCTAACAGATTCCAATCCATTTCATGATCCTCATGCCTTTGTAAAAGCTGTTTTCTCCCTGATGGTTAATTTTGTGTTCATCATCCAAAACTCAGAATTCCTGTTTTCTTAAAACCTTTATTAAACTTCAATTAAATATCCAAGAAAGAATTGGGTACCCACACTCCCAAACCAGCTCTATTTCCTGGCACCCAACTAGACTGTTCCCAGCTTCCCCTACATTAGATGTGACCACAGGACAAAGTCCTCAGATGGGATATCAGGCCAGGGGTCCTCAATTCTCACTGTGCACCAGCATTATATGGGAAAATGATAAAAAAGAGGCATTGGGCCTGACCTCCACAGACCATTTCACTTAGTCTGAGGTGAGGCCCAAGTATTAAAGCTCTTCTATTCATTCTAATGTGCATACAAGGTTGGAGAGCACTAAAGAAATCCATGCCAACTATCCAATATAAATGAAGATACTGCCACCCATGTGCTCCTTCTACACAGTATACATACCCCCAGTAATGCACTGATCAACTATACCATTACATTTCATACATCTGTATGATTTATACATCTATACCATTTATAAAACTATACCATTTTATAAATCTGTCTACTGACCACATATTAATGCCTTGAGGGAAGGAATCAAACCTTGTCATTTATGTATTTTCACTGCTTAACCTAGTAACTGACATTTTTCTTAAGTATTCAATGAATTTTTTTTTTTGAGAGAGAGAGTCTCGCTTTGTCCAGCCCAGGCTGGAGTGCAGTGGTGTGATCTCGGCTCACTGCAACCTCTGCCTCTTGGGTTCAGCAATTCTCCTGCCTCAGCCTCCCAAGTAGCTGGGATTACATGCACATGACACCATGCCCGGCTAATTTTTTTGTATTTTTAGTAGAGACAGGTTTCACCATGTTGGCCAGGCTGGTCTGGAACTCCCGACCTCAAGTGATCCACCCACCTCAGCCTCCCAAAGTGCTGGGATTACAGGTGTGAGCCACCACGCCCGGCCAATGAACATTTTTGAATAAATAAAAGAAAAAATATATATCAAATATATAATTTCAAATTTGTTAGAATATTTTCATTAAACAACCATGAAAAATAAAGATACAGTTGCTTATTATGCTTGAAACAGTACACCCATATAATCCTTTCTTATTTATTAGTAGTTGAGAATAGACTTTGTAGTACTTTAGCAAAAATACTTTCTTTTTAGTATTACTACCACAAAGATGCAATCTCTTTGTAAAGCTGTGTTCTCTTATTTTTAAAAAGTGGAAAAGTTGGGATAACTTTCTAATTTCCATAGAGTAGAATTAGATAAAGAAGAAAAATCTAAAAATAAATACAGGAATGTCTAAAGGTAACCTACATTCATTATCTAGGGAGATGCTAGAGAAAGCAAAGACAAATTCAACAAAGCATTTTAGCAGAAACCTTATTTTAGAATATTCTTATGTAACTCTTCCACATGTAAGCCAAAGGTAAGAAACAAAATAATCCACAGCCAAATGGAGCAACACTAATAAAGCATATAATTTAATTTATTAGGAATATGTTAAAATTACACTGACAATTTAAAAATTTTTGAGAGCGGAAACTTAATACTACCAGAGACTCAAATTCATTTTAGTAAAATTAAATTCATCCAATTTACATTATGATACATTTACTTACCAAAAAAGTTAATACATATATAAACATTATGGCCTCTCCAATGATTAATTTCAGAATTTCAAAAATTATATATTGTAACAATCTAACTATTCTTGAGATCTTGTTTTTCCCTTGCTGTGTCCCCAGATACAAACCTGCCATTTAATACGTTTACTTAAATATTTTCCTCAAATGTTTTGAGATTTTAAATTATATATGTATGAGAAAAATATACTCCTCCCTAATTTTCATTACCATGGCATTTATTTTTCTATTTCGGAAGTCATTTTTGAAAGTCATTTTGAAAGGTATCAGTAGAATGTGCTATTATTTCTACTGAAGTAGACACATTACTGTATATTAAATGAAACCTATTATCAATCACAGGCTACTAGTTGGAAAAAAAAAAAAAAAAAAGACAGTGGTGGAAGTCAGTTCCCAGTTTCCTTTGGGGATTCACATTTCTCTCCCTGTTTTCTTTCTGCACACCTTGAATGAAGATGTTCAAAATGGTTAATGCCTCATGGCTTCTGGACTTCTAGGGGAAGACACCCACGGTGACCACAGCAACTCCCTATTTATTGATTTCTTTAAACTCTTAGACTCGAAGCACTTAATCTCCAAAGCAAAAACTTCTAGGGAAAAGAAATCATAAACTTGAAGCCTACTTTTTAACCATTCACAAATATTTCTGCTTATCCCTTACAAATACCCAAACAGTTCTGTGATGTTACTTAACATGGGTGGTGTAGTCTTCAGACATGAAGAATTTGAGTGGGAGGAGGGATAAATGAACAAGATCTCAGTTAACTTTGCTTTGACACTCAGGTAAATCTGGGTGAGTCACTTTCTTCAGTTAATGGAATGAGATTATAAAAGATTAACGAAAGCTGCTTTTGGCAGAAAAGAGCAGGATCTAGATAGCTATAAAATTTAGTTACTTAATCATTTTAAGAGACAAATATAGAAGTTAAAGGAGAATTATAGGAATAGATATGGTATTATGTATCCCACTCTTCAGACTCTGTTCATTTAGGATCGCACGCCTCTCTATAGTCCATAAGATGCTTACCTACCTCTGTTAATATCTCAAACACAGCCCTATCGCCTGCTCATACTCCAGTAGTCAACGATGTGAAGTTCCCCAAAAAGCCATGCATTTCACACCTCCATACTTTGCATGTGCCTGTCCCTCTGCCCAGAACACCTTAGCATCTACTCGTTTTGGAGAACCTCTTCATGATGTATCCAGAACCAGAGATTAACCACACCACTGTAGCACTTACAACAGCATTTTTTTTCTATAAACCTTGCAAAAATCAAGGTTTTATCTGTCTCTAGGTTCCTATTATTTAACACAATGCCTAGTGAAAACTATATATACATATGCCCTGCATGATTATAGATAATGGGTTAACTAATTAATTTGAACATACTGCATTACCTTATGTCATATTTAAAAATAACCTTTAATAAACACGTTTTAGGAAAGGCAGCTGATTAACTGGTACCACTTAAGTAACAGCATTTTCATTTTAAAAAGTGAAATAAAATTATTCTTAGTAAGACTATAAAATATACAGTTTTAATATTATGTAACATTGTTTCTCTAAAAGAATATATATATTTGAAATTAACTGCATTTCCTTAAAATATTCTGAAATCAAACTTTCCACTGACAGATTATTCTTCCTTCACTCCTGTTCTTTTTTATAATATCCTGATTCAACTAAATCACAGCTAACAATTTCAGATTCTTGTACTGTTATGCCACTCATTTTAGACTGTACATGTTGATCTTCTTTACTTTTTTCTTAATACTTTGTTCTATGAATGCGTACCACTGCAGATACATTATTCTCAAATCAAAGAATCCAAAGTATGAAATTTTATTAGCACAATAGCTAATCTAGGTGCTACTTACATTGTTTTTATTCTTTTTTATGTTTTCTTGATAACAATAACAATTTGTCTTTCAATTATCCCTAATTTCATATCTTAACTGTGGTATGTGCTATCTTCTTAGTGTTTTAAAAGTTTCCTTCATGTCTTAATGTTGATAATTAATACGTTACTGGCTCTGACTCAAAGTAATGTAAATAGCCTTTTTCAGATGAGAGTTTCCTGTTTTTCCACTCGTGATGCTAATCCTGAAGCTCTGGGACAAAGGATATTACCAAATGATGGCCATTGATGTCATGTGGCAGCCCTGGCAAGGCTCCCTTCCCATTCGTGTCCTTTCCTTCTTGAGTTGCCAGAGATTGCCTGGCTGCTGCCAGCCTGCACATTTCACCAGAACAGCCCTCAATCCTGAGCTTCTGACTCTTAAGAAAGCAACATCTTTGAGATTTTCTAGATTTGTGCTGCCAAAAACAAGGGGCCACACAAGGGTAAACACATACAGAAGTGACACTGTTACAGTTATGAGGAGTCTCAAAGCTTTTCCTGAAACATGGACAAGGTGGGGTAAATCTCATAGACATACACCTGAGCCAGGTTCCAGCAGCTCCACTGGCTTTAGATCCTACCTGCCTCCCCAAGGCCTGCTCTTCTATTTCTCTTCTCAGGCTATTCCTTTCTGTAAAGAACAGGCTAGTTTCTGTGATTTCTATTGCTTTGCCTTATCTTTTCTTTTTAACCTTTGTTGGAACATAACAAAAGAAAGAATATACAGGCTTACGTCATTTTATTGAGCTTCTCTCTATCGCACTTTGCAGATATTATGTTTCTTTTAACACACTGAAGGTCTATGGTAATCCTGAGTCAAGCAAGTCTATAGGTGCTATTTTTCCAACAGCATGTGCTCATTTCTGTGTCTCATTTCATAATTCTCACAACATTTCAAACTCTTTCATTTTTATTATATCTGTTAAGGTGATCTGTGATCCGTGATCTTTGATGTCACTATTGCAACTGTTTTGAGGCACCATGAACTGCTCCCATATAAGACAACAAACTCATTCAATAAATGTTATGTGTGTTCTGACAGATGAGCTATTTCCTCATTTCTTTCCCATCGCTCAGCCCTGTCTATTCCCTAAAACACACTAACATTGAAATTAGGCCAATTAATAACCCAATAATGGCTTTTAAGTATTCAAGTGAAATGAAGAGTCACATATCTCTCATTTTAAGTTAAAAGCTAGAAAGGATTAAGCTTAGGAAGGCATGTCATAAGGAGAGGCAGGTCAAATGCTAGGCCTCTTGCACCAAACAGCCAAATTGAAGGCTACGAGAAAGGTAAGGAAGCTGCAGAAGAAAATTTGAAGCTAGGAGAAGTTGGTTCATGAGGTTAATGGCAATAAGCCGTCTCCAAAACACGGAAGTGCAAGGTGAAGCAGCAAGTGCTGATGTAGAAGCTGCAGCAAGTTATCCAGAAGATCTAGCTAAGATCACTGATGAAAGTGACTAAACTAAACAATATATTTTAATGTAGATGAAACAGCTTTCTATCAGAAGATGCCATCTAGGGCTTTCACAGCTACCAAGAAGAAGTCAATGCCTGGTTTCAAAACTGCAAAGGGCAGGCTGACTCTCTTGTTAGTGGCTAATGAAGCTGGTGAGTTTAGGTTGAAGCTAATGCTTGCTTACTATTCTGAAAACATTAGGGATTTCAAGAATCATGCTAAATCTACTTTGCTAGTGCTCCATAAATGGGACAACAAAGCCTGGATGACAGCACATACATTTCCAGCATGGGTTACTGAATATTGAGACTTCTAAGACAATAAAGATTCCTTTCAAAATATTATTGCTTACTGACAATGCACTTAGTAACCCAAGGTTCTGATAGAGATGTACAAGAATATTCACATTGATTTGATGCCTGCTAACATAACACCCATTCTGCAGCCCATTAATCAAGAAGGAATTTTTATTTTCAAGTCTTATTTAAGAAATACATTTTGTAAAGCTATAGCTACCACAGACAGTGATTGCTCTGATGGATCAGAGCAAAGTAAATGGAAAACCTTCTGGAAAGGATTCACCATTCTAGATGCCATTAACACACTTGTGATTCAAGGGAGGAGGTCAAAATGTCAACATGAACAGGCATTTGGAAGAAGTTGGTTCCATCCTCATAGATGCCTTTATGAAATTCAAGACTTCAGTGAATGAAGTAACTGGAGATGTTCTAGAAATAGCAAAAGAATTAGAAATAGAAATGGAGCCTAAAGATATGCCTGACTTGCTGAAGTCTCATGATAAAAGTTGAGTGGATAAGGTATTGCTTCTTATGGACGAACAAAGAAAGTTGTGTCTTGAAATGAAATCTAATCCTAGTGAAGATGCTGTGAACACTGCTGAAATGACAAAGGATTTAGAATATTTATATAAATGTAGCTGATAAAGCAGTGGCAGTGTATGAGAGAACTAATTCCAATTTTGAAAGATGTTCTTCTGTGGGTGAAATACTATCAAACAGTATCATATACTATTCAGAAATCTTTTGTGAAAAGAAGAGTGAATCGCCATGCAAACTTCATTGTTGTCTTATTTAAAGAAACTGCTATAGCCAACCTAGTCAGTAAGTAGCCATCCACATCAAGGCGAGACCCTCTACCAGCAAAAAGATTATGACTTGCTGAAGGCTCAGATGATTGGTAGCATTTTTTAAAACAATAAAGTATTTTTAAATTAAAGTACATAGGTTATTTTTTAAACATAATGCTATTATGCACCGAATAGACTACAGTACAGTACAAACATAAATTTTATATGCAGTGTGAAATAAAAAAAAATTGTGTTACCTGTTTTATTGCAATAATCACTTTGTGGCAGTGGTCTGGAACTGGACCCAGAATATCTCCAAGGCATGCTTGCATAGCATTCAGGAAAAAAAAAGTGTCTTGGCTGCTTTCTAAACAATTTATTTTCATAATTTCTGTAAAACAATTATTATTATATGTCCTTATTTACAGGGGTACTCTTTATAATTTCTTTTTGTTTTAAAATCAATCAAAAATAATCCTCAAGCTTTTCTTTCAAATCTCAGAACTGAAAGAAATTATAGTTTTAGTTCAGACACATAAAGAGCTTGGAAGTTATCACTCCCATCCTCAGAATAAAAAGTTGGGCAAGGTGGAAATCATTGACTTTTCTTGACTTCTCAGATAATTGAGTGTGCAGGGGAAACCACTAACCAAAATCTAGAAAGATGGGCAAATCCAGAAAGACACAGCACTTGGAGCAGAAGTTGCTGTATGCCATGAGTGGTAGGAATATTTACTTGTCTAGTAATTTTGAAAAATTGCTATGAGCTGGGTGCAGAGAGTAAGAAATTCCTGGAGCCACAATCATAAAGAGGCCCCCAAACTTTGCTGGACTTTCCTTTCAGTTACCCCACCAAGTTCTCACAGTGAGGATCCAAAAAAGATCCCCATATGGCCATGGCAGAAAAAAGGGGGAGAAAGCCATTGTTCAATCTCCCAGATCCTTCTCTCTAACAACAGTAGAAAGGTTTTGCCTGAGGGAAACACTGAAAACTTATCCCAGGTGGAGGAAGAGAATACCACCCCACTCCAGCCCTCTTGACTCATGTACTGAAAAGCAAAATCAAAAAACAGAGTGAACAGGACACAGGACTTCAAAAAAAGAGACTGGGAAGCTGCATCCAGGGAAGAGAATGAAGAACATAGTAGTAGGAGGGAGCAATCCTCCTAGACCAGGGACAGAAACACGTATGCAGGTTATGCGTCCACTAAAAGACTGAGATTTAATAAGACTAGAGGACACTCCATCTCTCCAACGCCTTACCACAACACCAACACAGCTCCAGGATGACAAAAGTGGATTGGTGACAGCTAAAAGAGCTGCAGGATGTAGACTTTCTCTGGGGCGGAGTCCTTAGGGAAGCCCAGTCAAAAGGGGAGGCAAAAACAAGGATACGGGAGGAAGTTGAAGTTTCTCTTTTGCTGTGCAGAAGATCTTTAGTTTAATTAGATCCCATTTGTCAATTTTGGCTTTTGTTTCCACTACTTTTGGTGTTTTAGACATGAAGTCCTTGCCCATGCCTATGTCCTGAATGGTATTGCCTAGGTTTTCTTCTAGGGTTTTTATGGTTTTAGGTCTAACATTTAAGTCTTTAATCCATCTGGAATTAATGTTTGTATAAGGTGTAAGAAAGCAATCCAGTTTCAGCTTTCTCCATATGGCTAGCCAGTTTCCCCAGCACCATTTATTAAATAGAGAATCCTTTCCCCATTTCTTGTTTTTGTCAGGTTTGTCAAATATCAGATGGTTGTAGATGTGTGGTATTATTTCTGAGGACTCTCTTCTGTTCCATAGGTCTATATCTCTGTTTTGGTACCAGTACCATGCTGTTTTGGTTACTGTAGCCTTGTAGCGTAGTTTGAAGTCAGGTAGCGTGATGCCTCCAGCCTTGTTCTTTTGGCTTAGGATTGACTGGGCAATGCAGGCTCTTTTTTGGTTCCATATGAACTTTAAACTAGTGTTTTCCAATTCTGTGAAGACAGTCACTGGTAGCTTGATGGGGATGGCATTGAATCTGCAAATTACCTTGGGCAGTATGGCCATTTTCACGATATTGATTCTTCCTATCCATTAGCATGGAATGTTCTTCCATTTATTTGTGTCCTCTTTATTTCATTCAGCAGTGGTTTGTAGTTCTCCTTGAAGAGGTCCTTCACGTCCCTTGTAAGTTGGATTCCTAGGTATTTTATTCTCTTTGAAGCAATTGTGAATGGGAGTTCATCCGTGATTTGGCTCTCTGTTTGTCTGTTATTGGTGTATAAGAATGCTTGTGATTTTTGCACATTGATTTTGTATCCTGAGACTTTGCTGAAATTGCTTATCAGCTTAAGGAGATTTTGGGCTGAGACAATGGGGTTTTCTAAATAAACAATCATGTCATCTGCAAACAGGAACAATTTGACTTCCTCTTTTCCTAATTGAATACCCTTTCTTTCTTTCTCCTGCCTGATTGCCCTGGCCAGAACTTCCAACACTATGTTGAATAGGAGTGGTGAGAGAGGGCATCCCTGTCTTGTGCCAGTTTTCAAAGGGAATGCTTACACTTTTTGCCCATTTCAGAAACTACCATCAGAGTGAACAGGCAACCTACAGAATGGGAGAACATTTTTGCAATCTACACATCTGATAAATGGCTAATATCCAGAATCCACAAAGAACTGAAACAAGTTTACAAGAAAAAAATAAACAACCCCATCAAAAAGTGGGCAAAGGATATGAACAGACACTTCTCAAAAGAAGACATTTATGCAACCAAAAGACACATGAAAAAATGCTCATCATCACTGGCCATCAGAGAAATGCAAATCAAAACCACAATGAGATACCATCTCACACCAGTTAGAATGGCAATCATTAAAAAGTCAGGAAACAACAGGTGCTGGAGAGGATATGGAGAAATAGGAACACTTTTACACGTTGGTGGGACTGTAAACTAGTTCAACCACTGTGGAAGACAGTGTGGCGATTCCTCAAGGATCTAGAACTAGAAATACCATTTGACCCAGCCATCCCATTACTGGGTATATACCCAAAGGATTATAAATCATGCTGCTATAAAGACACATGCACACGTATGTTTATTGCGGCACTATTCACAACAGCAAAGACTTGGAACCAACCCAAAAGTCCATCAATGATAGACTGGATTAAGAAAAGGTGGCACATATACACCATGGAATACTATGCAGCCATAAAAAAGGATGAGTTCATGTCCTTTGTAGGGACATGGATGAAGCCATAAGGGGGAAAATAACACCTTACCTCTAAAGACTAAAGGATAAGAACTACATTAAACTTCTCATCAAAAATCATGCAAACCAAAAGACAGTGCGGTGAAATTTTCAGAGTGCTGAAAGAGAAAAAAAAAAAACCAGATAATTCTATATCCAGTGAAATTATACTTTAAATGCGAAGAAGAAACAAGGACTTTCTCAAACAAAAACTGAGAGACTGCATCACCACTAGTCTTGGCCTTCAAGACATGTTAAAAGAAGTTCTTCAGAGATAAGGAAAATAATATCAGTAAGAAATCTGAACCTACATAAAGAAATGAAAGAGCATCAGAGGAGGAATAAATGAAGGTAAAATATATATAATATTTTATTTTTCTTATTTTTAATTGAGCTAAAAGATAACTGTTCAAAGCAATAATAGAAAGGATATATTGGGGGTTATAGCATATTATAAATGAAGTGAATGACAGCAATGTCACAAGGGATGACAGAAAGAAATTGGGTATACTCTATTATGGAGTAGCTGCAGTACACATGAAGCCTTATAGTATAGTGTTATCTGAGGGTAGGCTTAGATTATTTAAAAATGTGTATTTTAAACTCTAGGAGAGTCACCAAAATTTTGTTTTGTTTTTTTAAAAAATGTATAAACAGTATACCAAAAGATAAAAAATGGAATTCATATAAAGTGTTCAATCAAAATTAGAGAAGGCATAAAAAGTAGGGGAGGGCAAAGAACAAATGCATGGAAGTGGTAAAAGCTACAAAGATTTTAAAATTTAATCCAACTATATTAGTAATCACTTTAAATATGAATGGCCTAAACATACCCATTAAAAGACCAAGATGATCAGTCTGGATTTAAAAAAAAAAAAAAAAAAAGAAAACTTCGGCCAAGCTCAGTGGCTCATGCTTGTAATCCCAGCACTTTGGGAGGCCGAGGCGGGCGGATCATGAGGTCAAGAGATCGAGATCATCCCGGCTAACATGGTGAAACCCCGTCTCTACTAAAAATACAAAAATTAGCCAGGCATGGTGGTGTGTGCCTGTAATCCCAGCTACTCGGGAGGCTGAGGCAGGAGAATCACTTGAACCCGGGAGGTGGAGGTTGCAGTAAGCTGAGATCATACCACTGCCCTCCAGCCTGGACAACAGAGCAAGACTTCATCTCGAAATAAAAGAAAAACTTCAAGACCCAATTGCACACTGTCTACAAAACATCCACTTTAAAAATAAAGACTTAGGTTAAAAGTAAACAGATGGAGAAAGAGACATCATGTCAACCTTAATAAAAGAAAGCTGGAGTGGCTATATTAGCTTAAGACAATGTAGACTTCAGAAAAAGGAAGATAATCAGGGATAAAAAGGAATACTACATCATGATAAAGGAGTCAATTCTACAATAAAAGATAACAATCCTAATACAAATATATGTACCTAATACAGAATCAAAATATATGAGACAAATACTGATAGAACTGAAAGGACAAATAAACAAATCTGCTATTTTTTTGTTGTTGTTCAGGCCAACTCTGAGCAAGGACAAAGCCACTGTTATAGGTGGAGATCTGAATTGCAAGTAGGTTTCAAATCACAGAAGACTAAAACCAGGGTGCACATAGTCCAGCTGATTCTCTAGTAGGCAGACAACTTAAACATATTTTAAGTTAATAACATAAACTCATAGGAACACGGAAATATATTTTATAACCTTGTAACATTTACCATGTTCTAATCCACATGTAATAACTCATTTAGAGGTCTTATAATATCTTTGTGTTTTAAAATCAATCAAAAATAATCCATAAGCTTTTCTTTCAAATCTCAGAACTGAAAGGAATGATAGCTTTAACTGAGGCATATAAAGAGCTTGGAAGTCATCACTCCCATCCTCAGAATAAAAAGCTGGGCAAGCTGCAAATAAATGACTTTTCTTGGACTTATCAAGTCTTATCTTATAGAGACTTTAGCCACTATAGAGGAAAAAATGTTTTTTCACTCAACTTGGATTCCGTAATACCTACAGAGGTTTTGGACTTGAACAAAGCTCAACAAATATCTACTGAATGCCTGAATCTGAATTTTCCCACTAAATTATGTTCATCAACATGTATTTGTACAAGTGAGCTACTGTTTCACTAAAAATACAAAGTTCCAGTTGAAGTTATCTTTCAAATAGAAGATTTTGGTCTTATAATCATCTTCCACTATTACCAAACAACTACCTGGTTTAATAAAACAATGAAATCAATTACAGTGAGTACACAAATTGTTCACAGGGTTA
Organism: Pongo pygmaeus; assembly: GCF_028885625.2. Lineage (NCBI taxonomy): Eukaryota > Metazoa > Chordata > Mammalia > Primates > Hominidae > Pongo > Pongo pygmaeus. Next base: position 121,577,334 of record NC_072379.2, read on the forward strand.
AAGTGCCACAGTGATTTACTATTAACTCTATTAATTTGTTGATTTGAAATGGTCCACAAATTACCAATGCAAAGTAACCAATATGGATATAACAGAGAAATTAAGAGAAGATTTGCAAAAAGATTAAAAACAAACATATACATTATAGAAGTGTAACTCTTAAGGTAACACAAAAATTTTTAAGTGTCAGAATTTTATCAATTTAAGTTTTATATTAGGGTGTAGTTAAATAATTTATACCCTCAACATAAACAAACAAAATGCAAATATAGAAGGACTACATTATTAGACAAATCATTGGGTCTAAAAAATGAAAAATGTGAAACATGATTTATACCTCCTCCCCCGCTTTTTTTTTTTTTTTTTTTTAAGACGAGTCTCGCTTTGTCACCAGGCTGGAGTGCAGCGGCATGATCTCAGCTCACTACAACCTCCGCCTCCCAGGTTCAAGCAATTCTCCTGCCTCAGCCTCCTGAGTAGCTGGGACTACAGGCATGCACCACCACGCCCAGCTAATTTTTCTATTTTTAGTAGAAACCAGGTTTCACCATGTTACCCAGGATGGTCTCAATCTCCTGACCTCATGATCCGCCCGCCTCAGCCTCCCAAAGCATTGGGTTACAGGCGTGAGCCACCGTGCCTGGCCTTTATCCCATTTTTGTATGTATAACTAGAATAACAGCTGAAGAGAAAATATAATATTGACTCTGTAATCTCTTTAAATTACATAGTTCAACTATCATCCTCAATTTATTTCAATCTGGGTGAGTTAAATAAAAAAAATTGAAATTTCATTACTTCCATGTAACTCAGAAGATCAGCATCATATCTTTATAAAATATTATTTTGCAGTGAGAAATACCTACTTATTATAATTTGCCAAGCTTCTTCAGATAGGAGATGATTTGCCTTTTACTCTACAGGGCATGGCCCATTAATACCTAATAGGCACAAATCTAATGTCCTACAGTAGGGCACATGGGGACAATTATTTACTGGATAAGAAGTACTGATATTCTTCTCCTTCTACCAAATACTTTTTTCAAAACTTCTCTCAAATATCACTATGTGACTTATTAAAATTCAATTCTGCTCAACTTTTCAAGTAAAGTGATTATAGCAAGTAAAGTATATCTTCATAGGCTTGTAAATACTTCATGTTCATTCCACGAGTCAGACAGGGGAATGGAATGATAATATCAGAGACCACTTACCTGACATGCATTATAAAGGAGCTGGTGTTCTAGTTTTTTAATACCCAGAATCTGCTGAAACATTTCATAGAGTTGTTCCTTGCTCAGAATAAGTTCAGACACTGCACTTAGGGCCATTCTATTTGGCTGTTTGCACAAGTCCTCTTCACCTCTGTAAATGGCATCATATTTGGCTATCCATGAGCTCAACACCGTCTCTTTGCTCAAGCCATCTATTTCTGGCAAACTCCGCACACGTTTTTCTATGTTTTTCTTAAATACTTCTCTGAAGTCATTAGCAGAACACCCTCCACTCTGAACCATTCTGGCCACTCGGTCACTCTTTAGAAAAACCTGAAAAAAAAAAAAAAAACCCAATTACAATTAGGTGTAGATGCTAACACCACTTGCTTTCAGCAATCCAGCCAGAGTTTCTACAAATAATTCAGCCAAATACTCCAGAATGATTCAAAATGTTTTATAATACATGGTAACTAATGTCATAATGTTGGCCCCAAATCTCTCTAAAATGTTAAAATGTTTAGGAGACACAGTACACAGTAAAAAACACCAGTAAGATGGTTTACTTTGATCTGTATGTCTCCCACCTCTACAACGAAATCCTTTAGAGTGACATCCTTATGAATGTGATTCGTGCTCTTATACACAGACTCCAGAACTCTCTCATGCCTTCTACCACATGTGTTCAGAGTGAAAGGACAGCTGTCTGTGAATCAGGAAGCAGGTCCTCACAGACACCAAATTGGCTAACACCCTGATTTTGGACTTCCCAAGCCTCCAGAACTGTAAGAAATAAATGACCATTGTTTATAAGCAAAAAAAAAAAAAACAAAAAAAGATGATTAGGAAAACAACTGGAGATATGAACCCAACATCCATACCTGTATCTGAGAGTTCTATCTAGCTGGTTTTTCAGCAGGGAAAGAATCATGTATCATTTGAGTGTGGACTTGAAGACCAATAGCAGGGTAAGTCTAGTATCCAAGTCAATATTCATCATATGTAATTTTTACTCAAAATTGCCCAACAGCTGGGGGGCTAGAATATACCTGTCCCCATCCCTGATTTTACCACCTCCGCAACTTCTCACACGCTTATCATAACTAGAAAGAATGGAGGCTTGAAAAGCAATACCTCTAAGGGACTTCTAATTGTCCATTACTACTGGAAAAAAAAAACAAAATAAAAACAACAATAGAGACAACCATAGAGTAAGATGTTCATGAGACAGGTAGCAAAGGTTGGGTAAAAATAAGTACAGTAATAAGGTCATATTTGGGAAGAGACACCAGATTTGGCCTTAAATCTCTCTATTCTGCTAAGTTATGTATCTAAGTATCAGTCAAGATTCATTAAACATCTATTATGCTGTCAATATTCCTAAGAATCCTCTATAAGCCATATAAGACTGCTTTTATTATTGCTTTATTCTTTCTATAATGTCAAAAGACTCTCCCAGAAAAGCCTGCAGGACAATTTAATAGAACCTTCATAAATTATATGCTGTTATTGAGCTTACAGAACAAAAATTCATGTCAACATCTTTTTTCTTTTTTTTGAAACAGGGTCTCATTCTGTGGCCAGGCTGGAGCCCAGTGACACAATCACAGCTCACTGCAGCCTTGACATCCCAGGCTCAAGCAATCCTCCCACCTCAGCCTCCCAAGTAGCTGGGACCTGCAAACACACACCACCATGCCTGGGCTAGTTTTTGTATTTTTTTTTTTTTTTTTTTTTTTAGATATGCGGTCTCACTTATGCGGCTCAGGCTGGTCTCAAACTCCTAGGCTCAAGCAATCCTCCTGCCTTGGCCTCCCAAAGTGCTAGGATTACAGGCATGAGCCACCACACCTGGCCTCAACTTTTACCCTAAGAACTGACTCATTATAGTGAAGTACTCCCAAGTTATGATCACACTACTTGCACCACACTTCCATGCCTGTCTGCATGTGGGCAAGCAGCACACCTGCTTGATACAGTCAAAGTGAACTCACTTGAACCACTGGGGCTGGCATGCTCAACCACCTGACCCCAAGCCTTTTCCCACCACTTTAGTTTTCCCTCTTAAGGTCACTCACACAAACTGTTTTTCTTGTTTCCTATCTTTGCTCAATGGCAAGAAGATTCCTGGAGCTCAAATATTTTGGTTGACAGACTTACTTACTGAAACACTGGTAGTAAATTCTGCATTGTCAAATAAGATGCTCCTCAAACTACAATGAGGTTACATCCTAATAAGCCTGTCATAAGTTAAAAATATGTCAAAAATGCATTTAATACACCCAACTTACCTGAAACATGCTCAAAACACTTACATTAGCCTACAGTTGGGCAAAATCATCTAATGCAAAGCTTACTTTATGATAAAGGGTTGAACATCTCATGTAATTTGTCAAATATTATACTGAGTATGAAAAGCAGAATGGCTGTATAGGCAGTCAAAATATGGTTTCCACTGAGTTATATCACTTTTGTACCATTGTAAAGTCGAAAAATCATAAGCAGAACTGTCATGAGTCAGGGATCCTCTGCGTGTGTAACACATTCCCAAAATGCTTCCTCTCTCTTTACCAGCTCTGGCTCAATTACTCTGGCTCAATTTATCAGCCAGCCCAGAGAGAGGCTCCCACAGCACAGTGGCGGGCTGAAGGGCTCCTTGAGCATGGCCAGAGTGGACACCGAGCCCGAGGAGGCACCGAGAGTGAGCGAGGGCTGCTAGCACTTTGTCACCTCTCACTATGTATGTCACATTTGTCCACATTTCAGTAAATTTTAACTTACATACGGCCTTCAATCTGAGCACCACCAACTGCCACTCTTCCCATTAATCTACTCAGCTTATATACCAAAAAAGTCACTGAATATCTTAACAAAGTCATGGTGAACTAATAACAAAAGTGAAATGTGATTACTATAACAAGAAACTGTATCTGCCAAAAGTAAGTCTGCTCAGCTGTCCAAACAAGGCTTCAAACATACTTTTCCACAGAAGCCCTTATTGTTCACACATTGCTGTTGATTTGGACCATGCATTACTTCTTTGATTTAAAAGGATTTTATAATGACGAGAAAAACATTATCTGCTTGCCAAATCATTGTGGCTATGAGATGGTTCCAGGAAGGCTGCCAGCATGTGTTCAGCAAAACGCTGAGAAAAGTACAAGAGTCTCACTTATAAGACATGCCTTTTTCTCCTTAATAATGCCAAATAAAATACTGTCTCATAATTTCCATAACCTATGCTGTCCTTGGAGAAACAGCAATATAGATTTTAAAACTACTTTTCAGGTGTTATCAATTCATGAAGCTTTGTAACTGTGGTGAAGTTTAGTGTCACTAGAAATCATATCATTTTTGCTTTTCCAGTATGTAAATACCAGTATTTTTTTTACATGGAAACATTTTACTTCCTGATTCATACATGTTGTAATCCAAACTTAAAAGAGATACACTTTAAAAAGGAAAATCTGAACCTCAGGTGTGCCGAAGCTCTAAGACATGAACTGTTTTACTGGATGGAAACACACTAACGCAGCATTTGTCCATCTGTGGGACCTGTCTGTGACTCACACAAAATGGAGTCCTCTGTGGTGACACCAGACACAGAAACGTAAAGGAGCCCAGTGCTCAGTTCTGACTATGCTGTCCAGGAAGACACACTGGCTCCCTGTTAACGCCCTAGATGTGGAGAAAGAACAATGGTCACGTACTGGAAAAGACCAATGTGCTTCCTCTGATTTAAAGTGAAAACTCTAAAGTGATGTTCTCTCCTTTCATTTCAAGGTATTTTTTTAGAAAGGTCATCCACCAAGGTGAGTTAAATGATAACGTGTACTAAATTTTTAAAAAATTATCTAGTCTGTCATTGATGGGCATTTGGGTTGGTTCCAAGTCTTTGCTATTATAAATAATGCTGCAATAAACATACGTGTGCATGTGTCTGAATAAAGAAAATGTGGCACATATACACCATGGAATAGCACGCAGCCATAAAAAAAGAATGAGTTCATGTCCTCTGCAGGAATGTGGACGAAGCTGGAAGCCATCATTCCCAGCAAACCAACACAGGACCAGAAAACCAAACACCACACGTTCTCACTCCTAAGTGGGAGCTAAACAATGAGAACACATGCACGCAGGGAGAGGAACAACATACACCAGGGCCTGTTGGGGGGTTGGGGGGTAAAGGAGGGGAGAGGATTAGGACAAATACCCAATGCACACAGGACTTAAAATTTAGACCATGGGTTGATAGGTGCAGCAAACCACCACGGCACATGCACACCCGTGCAACAAATCTGCACATTCTATACATGCATCCCAGAACCCAAAGTAAAAAAAACAAAAAAGAAAAAAAGAAAAGAAATTATAACCTCTTGAACCTCAAATAAAATAAAATAAAATAAAGACCTACTTGTGCATCTTTTGCCAAAGGAAACAAACTTAAGGTAAGGGGGTGGGGAGGAGAGCAGTAAACCCTGGGAAAAGCCACCATGATCCGAAACTTGGACTGTCTAAACTATTAAAATATTCTTTAAAAAATGAATAGGTTCCTGACTAATTACTCTGTTTATGAGAAACACCTACAATCCATTAGAGTAGACAATAAAATAACTAAGGAGGAGTATCTCAATTACTTGTTAGGGTCCTTCATAAAATTTTATTAATGGCACCTTAAATGTAAACACTACAGAGAAACTGCCAGAAGAATGAAGACTTAGCAGAAAATACATGTCTTTTGCTACAAGTAATGAGAAAACAAGAGCCAAATGTTTGTCTTTAAAGTTGGTTTGCTTACCCTTCAACTTTGACATTCATTTGAAAAATGAGGACGTTTTATATACCAGGCTGTATCTCGACTGCTCACTACACTGCAATACAATAAGCTTATGTTCAAGCAGCAGTTGGAGAAGGATGCTGTTAGCCCCAGTTAAATATCCACTTCACACAGCATGACTACAGAGAGATCCTGCTTCCCATGATGACTGATCAGTTCAAGTACCATCTGGAGAGACAGGAGAACCTGGAGGCCTGCTGTCAGCTGCTCAGCCACATCCTGGAGGTGCTGTACAGGAAGGACATGGGGCCAACTCAGAGGCACATCCAGATTATCGGGGAGAAACTTCTCCAGACTGTGAACCAAACCATCATTTCCATGGGACGAGATTCCGAACTCATTGTAAGTGCTTGGTGACAGTATTTTTTTTTTTCCAAGTCCACTTTTGTATGCCCAAGGCCAGTCAATGGATTCTTTGTTGGCACTGTTTTGTGCCAGGCTCTTTATCCATCCAAGTCTCCCTCAACCTACCTTTCCAGCCTTCTCTTGCATTTCTCTTAACATATTTTCTGTTCCAGTAGAAGGACACACTTGTGTAGCCCTCCACACTCTGTGTACATTCCCACCCCCATAGCTTATCCATCTGTTCAAATAAATATTACCAAGACAAACCAAAATACCAGGCAATGTGATCAGGTGTCATAAGCAAGGGTTTGCTTCCTTCCTGGAGTTTACAGTGGGGCAAACAAATGGTTATACAAACTGATAAGCCTGTGGCTTGATAAATACTAGTGAGAATTTCTGGTGCCATAAGTTTGTAACAAAGTTTGAATCTAGCTGAGGAGGTCATGGTGGCTTCCCTGAGGAGGTGAGTAGAGATCTGAAGACAATTTGCAAATCAAAAGGAACCAAGGGGCCAGGAGACAGTGGGTGGAGGGAACACAGCTATCTAAGGGGGCCTTAAGGCAGCTCCCTGGGCTGCAATGAAGGGCCTGAGAGTACAGTGGAATGGGAGGTGCCTGAGAAGGACGGGTGGGCTTTGTCAGGCCTGGAAAGTGCTCTGGTCTTTATCCCAGGAGCATGGAATGCCATCAATATTTAAGGCAGAGAGTCACATGATAAAAACTGTATTTTGAAAATAGCTAAAATTTATTTTAGGGACTTCATGTATATTAACCCTCACAACTGCATAAAGAAGGTGCTAGTATTTATCTTAAAAGTAAACAACAACAACAACAAAAACTCAAAAAGCATACAGAAATAAAGAGACATGGCCAAGATCACACAGCCAGAGTCAAGATTTAAGCCCAGTCTCACTCTAGAGCTCCCTTCTTCACCACCATGCAATCAAGTTCAGCAATTTATCAATTTGTGGCTCATTCGACTGAGCTGGAAGGGCCAATGAGTAAATGGATTGGTAAGGATTAGGCAGGAGAATGCTCCTGTTCACCTCTTTGTCAAGCATTCCACAGCTTGATGGTATTTCTCTATTCTAAGCCATCTTAATACTTTCCCATGCTCTGTGTAGGTATAAAATACTGCTGTCCTGTCTTATACCACATCATTGTATCTCTCTCTTATTAAGACTGCAAACTGCACCTTTGAAATCTCTGTAGTGTCTAGTATCATTAGATACTCAAATTTTAAAGGAAATCATTAGGTCCTTGTAGTAATGGACTCTGGAAAGTTATTGAATCCAAAGGCTGGTGTGTTGACCAGTGTGGGATGAAGTTTTCATGAATTCAAAGTGAAAAAAGAAAATACAAGGACTTCAAAGTGCATTTTAATAAAGCTAACTTTATTTAATATTCTAATAGTTGAAACTGTAGGTGCAAGAATTCACTTTTTGTAATACAATGTTATTAATAGTAAATGTGTGGTTTTGTTGCTGTATTCATCCAATGGATTCTTCCCACACAGCTGCACAGACAAAACCAACTCACCGAGACTGTGTTATAGCAATAGAGAAGGAATTTTATTAATGCAAGGCTGGCCACACAGAAGATGGAGTTATTACTCAAATTAATCTCTCAAAGGCTTGGAGTTTAGGGTTTTTGTAAGGATAATTTGGTGGGCAAGGGTTTAGGCAATGGGGAATGTTGACTGCTTAGAGGTGAAATCACAGGGGTGTGGGAAACGGTCCTCCTGCACTTAGCCTCTGAGTAGGGGCCACAGGATGGGTTGCACCACTATTGTGGGTCTGGGTGGATTTAGTTGGTGGTCAGAAATGCAAAATGTGAAAGATACCTCAAAAGGCCAATCTTAGGTTCTACATAGTGATGTTATCTATAGGAGCAATTGGGGGAAGTCACAAATCTTGTGATCTCTGGCCATAGGACTACTGAACAGTAAGGGATTACAGAAACTAGGCCTACATTTTAGCAGAATGTTGCAGGAAGTCAGGGACCCCGAACGGAGGGACTGGCTGAAACCACGGCAGAAGAACATAAATTGTGAAGATTTCATGGACATTTATCACTTCCCCAGTCCATACTCTTATATTTTCCTATGCCTGTCTTTAATCTCTTAATCCCGTCATCTTCGTAAGCTGAGGATGTATGTCGCCCAGGACCCTGTAATGATTGCATTAACTGCACAAATTGTTTGTAAAGCATGTGTGTTTGAACAATATGAAATCTGGGCACCTTAAGAACAGGGTAACAGCGATTTTCAGGGAACAAGGGAGATAACCTTAAAGTCTGGCTGCCTGTGGGCCAGGCAGGACAGAGCCATATTTCTCTTATTACTGAAAACGGGTAAGATAAATATCGCTGAATTCTTTCCCCAGTAAGGAATATTAATAATTAACAGCCCTGGGAAAAGAATGCATTCCTGTGGGGGCCTCTAAAATGGCTGCCCTGGGAGTGTCTGACTTATGCAGATGTAGATAGGGATGAAACACACCCTCGTCTCCTGCAGCACCCCCTGGCTTGTTAGGATTAGGAAATTCCAGCCTGGCGAATTCTAGTCAGACCGGTTTTCTGCTCTTGAAGCCTGTTAAGATGTTTATCAATGACAATGTGTGCACAGCAGGACATGGAAGTTCATTAGTGATTCTAGTTTTGCCCTGACCTTGTGATCTGCCCTAACCTTCTGCCTTGTGATCTTTTGTTGCCCTTAAAGCATGTGATCTCTGTGACCCACACCCTATTCGTACACTCCCTCCCCTTTGAAAATTGCTGATAAAAACTTGCTGGTTTTACGACTCAGGGTGCATCATGGAACCTGCTGACATATTATGCCTCCCCTGGACACCCAGCTTTAAAATTTCTCTCTTTTGTACTCTTTCCCTTTGTTTCCCAGACCGGCCGACACTTAGGGAAAATAGAAAAGGACCCACGTTGAAATATCGGGGGCTGAATTTCCCCCAATAGCAGAACTCAGGCCCCTCTCGCAATCCTAATCTTGTGGACTTTCATTAGTTTTACAAAGATGGTTTTCAGTCCCTGAGAAAGAAGGGTTTTAGTTTTAGAGAGTGACTATTATCATCTTTGCTTCCAAGTTAAACTATAAACTAAATCCTTCCCATGGTTAGCTTGGCCTATGTACAGGAATCAAAAAAGACAACCAGCCTATGAGGCTAGAAGCAAGATAGAGTCAGCTATGTTAGATTTCTCTGTCATAATCTTTGCAAAGCCAGTTTTATTGTTGTTGTAATGGTTAATCACCTTTCTTGGCACACAAAAAAAGTGCAATATCTGACCTCTGTTTTTATTTACTGATCCATGAATTCCAAAGATTTGAAAAACACTGGTTTAACCAATCCCATTCCTTTACCTATCAAATGTGAAGAATCACAACCTAAAACTGATAGCAAATAATCTGTTTTATCTAAAAAGTAAATTTTGGTAAGAAATACCTCTAGACCCTTATCTATAAACTAGGAGACACTTGCTTTCAAAAGATCCTTCCAACTATTCTAAATCCTTTATGATTAATCTAAACCCCTCATATCAAATCTAAAGCCGTTAGACCAGGCCAGGCATGGTGGCTCATACCTGTAATCCCAGCAATTTGGGAGACTAAGGTGGGTGGATCACCTGAGATCAGGAGTTTGAGACCAGCCTGGCCAACATGGCAAAAGCCCGTCTCTATTAAAAATACAAAAATTAGCCAGGTGTGGTGGTGCACGCCTGTAATCCCAGCTACTCAGGAAGCTGAGGCACGAGAATCACTTGAGTCCGAGAGGTGGAGGTTGCAGTGGGCCAGGATCATGCCACTGTACTCCAGCCTGGGCAACAGAGTGAGACTGTCTCAAAAAAAAAAATAAAGAATCTAAAAATAATAAAAATAAAAATAAAACCCTTAGACCAAATATAAAGCCTTGAACTGTCTATGCCTTCTTACATCCTGTTGTAAGAACTGAGATGAGTCTAGACCCAAATGAACACAAATGGGATTTGAAAAGTATATAAGTTTTTTTTTTTTTTTTTTGGAAAAAAACACATACACATGATATTACCATGATCTTATCAATATTATGAAGTTGTTCTAAAGCTTTTTTCTTCTAATATCAGCTAAGAGCAGATCTTTGAGTCTTTCTTCCTAGGTATTTTCCAACTAAATGCTTAAATTTCCCTAAGCCAATAGCAAATACTCCTTAACCTTGTACTTATGAGACTGAAAGTGAAGATTTACCAAGCCACTTGTATAAACACAAAGATCACTGCACCCTACCTGGGCTTCCAATCTGTTTGACACTGTGCAACAAAGACTGAGACCCTAAAGTGGAAGAAAAATCTTGTTGTTCATCATGGAAAAGGGAGAAATGGAATGGCAAATATGAATTTCTAGAGAAAAGCTTCTATGCGTAGCCACAAAGTCAAAGAAGATACCAGCTTTCCACGCCATATTTTCAGCCTAAGCCATCTCTTCTGCCTTCATTCAATGTGTTTCATGGTGTGATAGAAAAGTCTGAATGTTTCTTGGGCTATCTTCTTCCATCTATTTTATAAAGAAAATGCTTTTCTTGTTTTGCCCTCACTGTAATAATACAGAAAATAAATCTTAAAAATTCAGTGTATTACTTTTGAAGCCTCATAATATATCTAATGTTGAATAAATCCTTAATATATGTTTACTATCTGAAAAAAAAAAATGTGTTCCCTTGCTGTCTTACAGCTTTACAGTATTCCAACTTCAATTACAGAATTCAATTCACCTCATCCTTACTTCTGTGCTACTCTCCACTCATCAGCTGGGAAATAATGTAACAAAACTGAGAGGGCATCAGGAGACCCGAGAGTTCAAGGTGTGACACAAGCTAAGAGACTCTGAACCATTCTGGGTCAGTTTCCTCATCAGTGGAATATAGGTAATCTAGAGATGGGATAATTCCCTTGACCTTGATCCCCTTCTTGGGTGGGCACTCAGTGGACTGTTTCACTCAGCCTGTCACTGGCCACTCCTCATGAGAGAGAACGTGCAAGCAAGCAATTGTAGGGACTGGAACAAACGATCACTGGATCAGCCAGTTGCTCCTCTCTTGCGGGAGCAGGCTCTGTGTAGGCGTGGGAGCAGGCTCTGTGTAGGCCCTGGAGCAGCTCCCAGCCCCTGCCCTCTTGGTTCTTGTCTGGCATCCAGGAAGAATCAGGTCACATGAACAGACTGAAGGGTAGTGTATGTGGATGATTTTATTTGGTGATGGAAGTGGCTCTTGGCGGGATGAGAGTTGGAAAGGGATGGTGCAGGAAGAAGGTGATCTTTCCCTGAAGCCACGCTGTCTGAAGTTAGCCACAGCTGTAGTTTCTGATGCTCAGTTGCTGCTTCTCAGCTTACTCCTCAGCCACTTGTATCCCTGATGCTCAGCAGCTTGTGTGTTGCTCTGCCCCCGAAGTCTTTTTAAGGGCACAGGATAGAGGTGTGGCAGGCCAAAAAGGCAACATTTGGGTGGGAAAACCAAGAAAAACGGGGTCAGTTGTTTTCTCTTACAGCCACCATTCCAGGCTTAAGGGTGGGGGTTTAGCTGGGAACCCAGTGGTTCTGTATCAATATCACTTTTAAAAATACTTTTTATTTAGTATCAATTTTATATATTATGGGGTACAACGTGATGTTTTGATATGTGCTTACAATGTGGAATAACTTTCTCAACATTTTTTTTTAGTACTACATAATATAGTGAAATAAATTTTAAAATCACTGCTACTTAAAATGTTATCTGTGGACCAATGACAGTATCCAGACTGTTACCTGTCCCTCAGCAAGTACAGAAGGGTGGTCCTCTAATAAGCTTGCTTTGATATAATGTTAATGAAGAAAAAAAAAAAAAACAGATTCCCAGTTGGGGCTGCTGTCTGTGTGGAGTTTGCATGTTCTCCCCAAGTCTGCATGGGTTTCCTCCAGGTACTCCAGTTTCCTCCCACATCCCAGACATGTGTATGAGGTTCACTGTGTCTAAATTGTCCTGGTGTGAGTTAGTGTCAGGGTGTGTGTGAGTGTGCCCTGCGATGGGATGGCATCCTGTACAAGGTGCTTGCCTTGTACCCTGAGCTGCTGGGTTCTGACCACCTGTGACCTTTAACTAAAATAAGTGGATAATTGTCTTACTTGTTTTTATTTATCTTTATTAAATGTATATAGAGCTCACATTTATTTCCATGCTAAATATTAGAAGTGTTTTGGTTTTTGTTTAGAAGTTTGGTGATATTTTTGTGACCAGAAATAGGCTGTAGGAACTTGACTCTTATTTATATCCATCCGCCTATGGTTAAATTGATATCATTGTATGTCGTTTCACTTAAAAATCAAAGTTCCTGAGACTCTATCAACTATGTTAAGTGAAGACTGTGAGGACTTACTGTACAGGGAACATAGTTTTTTAGAAACTTCTGAATTGATATGACATTGCCATAGCATCCAAAAGCATGATTTTCCCCCAATATTTTATTATAAAAATGTTTAAACATATAGAAAAGTTTAAAGAAGTTTGTGGTAAGCATGTATATATATATACATACATATATATACACCTACTAGATTCCACAATTAACATTTTATTCTATTCGTTCTTTCACATATCGACCCAATCCTTCATCAATTCAAATTATTCTGCTATGCATTTTAGAATAAGTCAAACACATGATTTTATATTTTATAAAATATTCCACAATGGATGAGAAATCAATAAATACCAGTCCTTTGCTGCTGATAAAATACCTCAAAAAGACCTTTCCTTTGAGAAGATGGGTGATATGCCAATGTTAACAAGGAAGTTGTGAGGAAAGAGATTTCTAAAAGCCAAACCATTACATGTTCCACAATACTACCAAGACAGCAGAGAATGAGTTGCTACCCTCTCAAATCCTAGGTTTATAAAACATAAATCTTAAGGATAACAAGTTATTTACTCTTGATAATCCAAGGGCCTGCTGCAGAGAAATGAAGTTCCAAAGTAAAAATGGAAAAAAAAAGTCTGGAAAGTAAATCAATTTTAAAAACAAACATTCTGTTAAGTTAAAGCAAAATGAACCCAAAACTTAACTAAATTTCCCTGGCATACAGTGGCGCTCAATAAATATTTGTTGAATGGATTTTATAGATTATACCTTGTAGTTGTTTATTTTTTTAACAGATGGCAACTACATGTGGAATAGCAATGTTATTGCTTTTTAATCCCAGAATCTGATTCTCGGGATTGTGAGTGACCCAAAGGTATAAATCCAATCACCCTTCTAAAGTTTGAATTCCCTCACCATCACCACCACTAAAGTGACATCCAAACAATATCAAACTCCTTTAAGGAAGAGAAACTAGGTTCTCTGAAGGCAATAACCTGTCTACAGGCAGGACCAACATCTGGAAAGTTGTTTCCAAGTGGCAATGCTCTCCCTGTAGCTGTCATTTTCTTATTGCATGCTAATCCCTGCAAAAACAAAGAAAATCAAATTCTTCCCAAGCCCATTCTTCAAGCATTTGATGGCAGCTAACACTGTCTTCTGTCTTTCAGGTTAAACATTCCTGACATTTCTCAGATGACAAGACCCACTTACTATCCTGCTGGCTCTCCTCAACACAAGTTTCACTTTTTCTGCACAGGTTCTAGATTAAGGTCTTCATTCATTCTTTTCAGGTCTTTGTTCAGCTCATTATCTTCTTGATGATGTCTCTTCTATTTAAAGCTGCATCTCTGTCTTTTGTAGTTCCCTATTCTGTTTTCTATTTTTCTCCACAGCACTTATAACTACGTAGCACATGACATTTATTGCATTTTCTTCCCACTAGCAAGTAAGCTCCATGATGGCAGGCATTTTATATGGTTCACCACTGTATCTCCAGGGCAATCAACATTTGTTGAATGAATCAATGAACCTGCCATATGGGTAAGATCTTACAATCAAGGAGGAAGACAGTAATTCATTCCAGTTAGAGAAGCAATGCTATTAAAGCAGAGGAAGATGCCATAAACCTTTGGAGGGCCTACATACACTCCCAATACCTTACCCTGAACTTATTTTCACCTACATTATTACGGAAGCTAAACTAAGTATCCCACCAGTATTTGTGAAGCTAGTTTTATGGACCCGAACCTAGAAATTTACATGACTCCCTTCTGAATTTCACCTGTGGTCCACTTTTTTAGTATATTGATATCAGATCTTTAGTGAATATAATGGAATTGAGTATTCTCTTCCAGTGTGGACTGCCCAAAACTGTTCATACTTTTCAGTTTTTTTCTATTCTTTTATTTATAAATTGCAAATTATCTAAAATCTATTAGTTTACTCACAACTCCCTTGACACTTGTGATAGTGGTAGCGGATAGAGAAACCAGTACTGGGAGAGGAAAGGATTCCTTTGCACAGTAATGCAGAAGTCAGAAACCTATTGTACATGTGAAATATGCCTAAATGTATCTTGTATTAATGGAGTAATAGCAGTTACTGAGATTTTCAATTATACTATTATACTATTTTTATTACAGCTGTGATGCATCATTGCTGAAAATGAACTATCTGATCTAAGTGAGGTTCTTAAACTCAAGAATACATTAGAATCAGCTGGAGGACTTGGTGAACCAGATTGCTGCCCCCTCCTCAAGTTTCTGTAAACTCTGCAGTGAGCTTAAGAATTTGCATTTCTAACAAGTTCCCAGGTGATGCTGATGCTGCTGGTCTGAGGATGCTGATGCTGCTCTAAGATGCTTTTCCCTGGGGACAGAAAGTGAATGCAGCTGGTCTGATGTAAAAGGCACATGTTCTTTTTGAAAGGTAACTGTGCTCTGCACTGTTCTCCACCCCGACAGAGTCTTGTTCTGCCGGGCTGGTGTGCAGTGGCACAATCTCGGCTCACTGCAACCTCCGCCTCCCAGGTTCAAGCAATTCTCATGCTTCAGCCTCCTGAGTAGCTGGGATTACAGGAATGTGTCACCACGCCCGGCTAACTTTTGTATTTTTAGTAGAGACGGGGTTTTACCATGTTGGCCAGGCTGGTCTCCAACTCCTGGCCTCGGGTCATCTGTCTGCCTCAGCTTCCCAAAGTGCTGGGATTACAGGGGTGAGCCACTACACCTGACCTAACTATGCTTTTTAAGCTTAAACTTTTACAAAGGATTGATGTCAATTATTAGGATAATACACAATTTTTTACCTTTTGAACTTTAGCAGAAAGGCAGCCTACATCCAAACCCTTCAAACTAAATATTTGTTACAGAAGAGAGCTACCAGCTCCAATGTCAGTACTTCCTAAATGGAAACATCCATTCCTACAGCTCAATATTTCTTTTTACTCAAATCAGATATACCCTGGCCACACCTTCACCCTCACATAACTCCTTTTTCTTTCTTAATTATGTTGAGATCACATGAGGTATCACTCAACCACCCTCCAGCTAGCACTCCCAATGCCTTTAGCTGGGATTTTTCTTCCACTGTGCATTTCTTTAAGCCCTTAAAGCTGGACTCATCCTAATGCTTTGTCCTTTACTTAAAAACTAGTGTTTCAAGCTAACTGCAGGGTAATGGTTAAGACCATGAGCTGTGGAACCAGAACAAGTTCAAATATAGGTTCTGTGTCACATACCAGCTATTTAACTTTGGGCAAGTTACTCAGTCTCTCTGGGTCTCCATTTCTTGATCTCAAGAATGAGGATACCAATAATGCCTATCTCATAGCATTACTGTTAAGGATTAAATGAGATTCTACCTATTAAGGGAATGTAGCAACACCTTGTGTATTATAGCTAAGATTATTACCACCCCTCCCTCTATTCCTATCACACTTGCCAGCTTTACTCGGCCTGCTAAGCATTCTTGGGTGACAAAAATGTCTTATAACATAGTACCTAGAGATACAACAAATTCAGGGAGCCCAAAATAGTAACACTGAAATTTACATAATAGTAAAATCACCACTAATATAAATGTCATTGATGGTTAAATTATTTTGTTAATAAATCACAAGTTAGTACTTACATGTATAATGCCTTTTGTTAATTTTTTACATTTATCTCATTTAATTAGTCTAAGTATAGACCTATATTTCCAGCTATGCCATGAACATCACCCAGAATCTGTTCTATGACATATTCAAAATCTGTACTCTTCCACTTCAAACTTGCTTCACCTCATTGTCATTTTCCATCTCACTGAATGGCATTATTACAACATAGTGGCCCAAGCCAGAAAGCAGGGAGTCATCCTTAACTCTTCACTCTTCCTCTACTCCCCCTGACCCATACCCACCTCTTCTGTATCCGTGGTGTGTTGGTAAACTGGAGATGAACTGAAGATAAAGGTTATGGATGTAGAGAGGTTTTAAAATCAGTGTTACCCTGGTTATGGAAAAATGAAGTAGAAAATTCACACCAGCAAGTGAAATCAAAGAACATATTATCTTGTAGGTGACCCACCCAATTCACTTGCCACTGCCTTCATTTATATTTTCACTTTACCACTCCTGGATCATTGCAACAGCCTTCTAAGTTCCATGTGTTAGGTTCAGGGTCAGGTTCCAGCCCATGCTGAGGTCGGGAGTGGGTGGATGAGTGGCAAATAGCTGAAAGAAAACTCAGGGAGACATAGGTAGGTGAAATATGGCTTTATTCAGAAGCTCTCTCATCAGCACCTCTCTTAGAGTGTCCGCTCTGTCTCAGCTGTTTGAGCTGGCAGTTCCCACACACAGCTGTGCTGCTGGCTGTCTCTTGCCTTCAGGGTCAGCAGCTTAATTTTCTCTCTCTGGGCACGAGAGTGCCTACATAGTGTCAGCAGGGCAATGATACCTTTTACAAACAATAGTGGCTTAGAGCCAAATGATGAGCCTTCCCATTTTATGGCTACATGGTTGTGGTAACAGGTGGAGTTATACACCTGCGCTCTAAACTCGCTGAGTCACTCAGCCTGTCCTTGAAAAAAGCACAGCCATGTTCCTTACACTCCACCCCCTCGGCCAAGGGAGACATAGGCCTTGGATACACAGGTTATATACATAAGCTTTGGTACACAGGCTCGATATATATACACACAGGCTTTATACATAAGTTTTGGGTACATAGATTTGATATACAGGCTTGGCACACAAGACTTACATTCCACCCCCTAGGCTGAGGGAGTCCTTTTAGTGAGGACCAGTGCACATAGGGCCACACCTTGGACCTATAGGCCACAGCAACAATATAAGGAGCAACAACTTACTACTAATATTCCTGCTATGCTACTCATGATTATTAGAGCCCAATGTAGGCCAGAGCCCAGAGATGCCCACCATCTCTGCCAGGGGTCATCAGCAAGGTGCTCAATCACCTTAACCTCCTGGGACACCCCTTGTAAAGCTGCCATTATGTTCTGGTGGTTGTCAGGGATGAATTTTCAACATTGTGTCCCTACAAGGGCACAAGTGCCACCTTGGGCAGCTGTGGCTATGTCTAAGGCCATCCGGTTTTGTAGCACCACCTTCCTGATCTGATTAACCTTATCAGTAAACAAAAGTAGGGCAACTCAGATGCAATTCAGGGCCCGAGCTGTGTGCTCTGCAAGGGCTGTAACTTGCATTTCTACAGTAATGACACCTACTCCAGGAACAGTTATTGCTAAGGGATGGAACCACCAGGGGGCCCACCGCACTCACAAAAACTGGAAACGCAGCACCCTCTAGTCACATAGGTGACCAGGCAATGTGGAAAGCACAGTGGCAGGCACATGGGGCCACCCTCAGTTACAGTCCAATTGGCTGGCAGATATGGCCATCCTGTGCCCTCACAGACCCATCAACTCCCAGGGGGTACAAAGTCCACTGGGGCCCAGCCTTGGTAAGGCCGCTTATTCCACAACACCCTTGGTGTAGTGATCGTGTTATGTTTGCACAGACTTCAGCAGGCAACCATCCCACAGTGACTTTACCCCAGTGCTGCTCCATACATGGTGGTATCCGCAATGGGGGCACCACGTGTTCTCCCATTAGACAGCTCCATCCATCACGGACGCTGGAGTCAGCCAAGGGGCAGGCTTGCCATGGGTTTTGTGACGCCTCCTATTCAAAGCTTGACGTGTTGCATCCCACCCACTGTCCATGAGGCCCCGAGTTTCTAGCCATGTGCAGTTCTGCACAGAAGCTGGATGCACATGCCAGGGCAAGCCATCCGCAGCTGCTGCTGGAAGGACAGTACCGATCCAATAGAGACATTGGTCACCTCAGTAAGGTGTGGACCCAGTCCACAATGCTATCGGAGCATGCCAACTTACAGCTGAAACAACAAAGCAAGCACGGATACTAACCAGGGTAAATCACGTCCCTCAGGCAAAATTCAAGTCAACTTTTCATCCCTGGATAACAATGCAGCTGCCAAGGGCTTCTGCCCTGGGTGATGCTACACCTCATCAGTTTTCTATGGTTCCCTTGGGTCCTGCACCCATGCCAGAGTTACAGGGAAGTTTATGATAGGCCACATAGACAGTACGTATGTTCCCGGAGGAGGGTTCCTTCCCTGGCCGTTCCCCTACGTACGGCTAATTGTGGAGGTCACACATTAAATACCCAAGGAGTAACATGTAAGTTATACTGCAGACCCTTCCCCACAGGGGGCCACAATCGCCAACCATCTGCAATGGGGGGCTTGGAGGGTCCATGACTGACACAAGGTTTTGTCTCCCTACTTTTAGGGGTATTGGGGCAGGTAATAACAGATTATCTCTCATCCTGTAACTGGTTGGAGAAGGTCATCCTTCCTCTCATGGATCCGGCCACAAGGCCTGGCCCTGTGTGGCTTGGTGACTAGCTAATTCTGTAACTTTCACATAATTAACCACAAGATTAAGCCTCAATAAACTGCCCAGCTACAGCTGCAGATTACTGTAGGTGTCACCTTCTTGGTGATCACCATCCACATTGCTGAGTTTAGCTCATTAGCTACTTTGCCCACACTTGGTATCAAACCATATAGTGTCAGTAGAATGGCCGGACTGTGACAACAGTCCAGGCAGCACAAGCATCTAGACTAGACCTATCTGTGTACCATGCCCCATTAGGAATGGGGGGATGCCCTTCCTTATAGTGAAGGTGCAGAGTCTAGGTGTACCTCTGGCCCCATGGCCTTATCTTGCATTAGGACTACAGGTCCCAAGACTTCCTTTTTTTTTTTTTTTTTTTTTTTTTTTTGAGACGGAGTCTGGCTCTGTTGCCCAGGCTGGAGTGCAGTGGCACGATCTCAGCTCACTGCAAGCTCTGCCTCCTGGGTTCGTGCCATTCTACTGCCTCCGCCTCCTGAGTAGCTGGGACTACAGGCACCTGCCACCATGCCCGGCTAATTTTTTTGTATTTTTAGTAGAGACAGGGTTTCACCGTGTTAGCCAGGATGGTCTCGATCTCCTGACCTCGTGATCCACCCGCCTCGGCCTCCCAAAGTGCGGGGATTACAGGCGTGAGCCACCGCGCCCGGCCTAGGACTACAGGTCCCAAGACTTCTTGTAACTCTGCTGCTAAGGGACTTGTACTCAGCATACTCCGCTGCTCTAAGCAGGTACTTCACTTCACTAAAGTGGATGTCTGCACCGTCCCTATCTGGGGAGTCATTCATTACCCATGAACTCACCCATCCTGCTATCAGGTAAGTCGTCCATATGACGACTGTAACCCCTTCTGCCACACTCTTATGAGCCCGAGGGGCAACATATGTAGTTACTGACTGCCTTCCCAGTCCAGGGGGTCACTACCCATGAATGCACCCATCTGCTATTACTAACTGCTTCTGTATTAATGAACACTGGAGCTTAGCTCCCTTCCACAGCTAGGACTAAAAGCCTGTTGGCACTTCCAAGGTCTCCACGCACTGCTATAGGCCCTAGCCAACACTATTTGTGCTCACATGCACATTCAGTTTAAATGGGCACCCCTAGTCAACTACCCATAGGTCTTGTGCCTACTGAAGAGCCTGCTTGGCTGTGTAAGCCTCACCATCCAACCCCAGGCAAGGTGGGCATTGCCACTTCTAAATCTGCAAGAGAATCAGAGGTTCGCATAACGTCATCAACAAGATCATGACATGATGGGGCTATGCATATAGTCCTGCAGTGACACTATGAAAGTCCATTGTCACCCTCCCACGAAGGCAGACTGTTCCTGGCTCTCTGGAGCAATGCTGATTGAGAGGAATGCATTGGTCAGGTCCACCACACAGTGACACCATCCCAGTTCTATTGTCAAGCAGTCCAGCAAGTCCGTGACAGACAGCACAGCTGCCAAGCTATGGAAAACATCCACCCCCAGAATGTCTCCAGGCATGGGAGAGATGTGCACAGTGGACAAGCAGCCAGCCAAGTGGCCAACGCCAAGGTGCAGACACAGGTTCCACTTTCACTGGCTGGTCTTCATAACCATTAATAAATGCAGCTCTGCCCAGAAATTTATCCGGGTTCAGAGACTAGTGGATTGCCAAGTCCGCATATGGCCTTTGTTTGTCTGGTGCCACCCAAGCCAGGCATCTCGGCCAGTCTCTTATCAAACAGAAAAGGCTTTACACTTCCACCTGACTGCAGCAGGCAATCTGTGAACTGGAACACTCGGGCAGGACCAGGTTGTACACCAACGTCTTTCTCCTGAATGACTTGCACTAAGTCTGTACATGACTGCCGACATTATTTGCTTGACTCCCGCGGGGGTGCAGGCACCATATGAAATGTGTTCCACCACGGTGGTGGGGGGAGGGTCCCTAGGCTCACCCTTGGTGCCCAACAGCTACTCATGCTATATTTTCTGGTGGATCACTGGGCGAGCCTGCAACAGAGGTTCTTTCTCCCTGCACTGCATCCTGCAGGGACTGGACATGCAATTCCTGCAGCACAGTTACAAACGCCCATGTGACTCTGCCAGCAAAGGCATGCTTTTCCTCAGTGCTGTGCACTTCCTGGTGCTTCAGTACCTTCTCCACATTCATGGGAGACCCGTCTACTGCCTCCCACGTTTCCACTGGGGCCCATCCAGCCAGCACCGCTGCCACTGGGTACCACAGCCCATGCTGCGGCCACATAGCTGACCCAAGACCCCTCAAAACTGAAGACCCACTCACCTCATCTGGCCAACTATGCCAATTGTCAGGTTCATGAGTACACCAAATGTCATGCCCAGGGTCCAGCCCCTGCTGAGGTCTGAGGGGAGTGGGTAGATGGGCAGATAGCTGAAAGAACACTCGGGGCTGTACGCAGGTGAAATGTAGTTTTATTCAGCAGCTTTCCCATCGACAGCTCTCACACACTGTTCTCTCTGTCTCAGCTGCTTGAGCTGGCTGCTCCCATGCATAGCTGCACAACCTGCTCTCCATTGCCTTCAGGGTCAGCAGCTTAACTCTCTCTCTGGGCACAAGTGTGCCTACACAGTGTCAGCAGGGCAATTATACCTTTTACAGACAATAGTGGCTTAGAGCCAAATGATAAACCTTCCCATGTTATGGCCACATGGCTTTGATAACAGGTGGAGTTATACGCCTGCACTCTAAACTTGCTGAGTCACTCTGGATGTTTACCTCAGCCTGTCCTTGACCAAAGCACAGCCATGTTCCTTACACTGTGTCTTCAAGTTTCTTAACCAAAATTCCATGTGACACTCAAAGCTCCTTTATAAAAGTACTGTTAACACTGTTCTCTCCACTAGAATGTCCTTCTTCCCACCAAGTAGAGTTCCATTTCAAATATCATTTCCTTAAGTGTTCCCTAATTATTACTCCAGTTGAAATTCTGCCCCTCATATCGCCACAAGCCTTTATCAATTCCTCTCCATGAGGAATAGAAATTTAACACTTTCTACCTTGATATTTTGATTTCTACCAAGATACTTTCAGTAAAGTGAAAATAAGTCAAACTTAAGGAAACAGAAGGTGAAATTTGGGACCTGATTAAAGGCTCTTTGGAACAGTCCTCTGGCAGTGGTTCTCAGTCTTGTGTGCACATTGGAATACCCTGGGCAACTTCAAAAACTATCAATGCCTGGGTCCCAGCCCAGATGTCATGAATGCATCCTGAACATTGAGACTTGGAAAAGCTCTCCAGGTGATTCTGATGTGCAGCCAAGGTTTTGAAGTACTACTCTATGGGGACCATAAAAGGGAGTGAGAGGCTGGGCACAGTGGCTTGTGCCTATAATCCTAGCACTTTGGGAGGCTGAGGTGGGCAGACTGTCTGAGCTCAGGAGTTCAAGACCAGCCTGGGCAACATGGCAAAACCCTAACTCTACTAAAAATACAAAAAAAAAAAAAAATTAGCTGGGCATGGTGGTGCACACCTGTAATCAGCTACTTGGGAGGCTGAGGAAGGAGAATCACTTGAACTTAGGAGGACGAGTTTGCAGTAAGCCAAGATCGTGCCACTGCACTCCAGCCTGGGTGACAGAGCAAGAGCTCTGTCTCAAAAAAATAAAAAAGTTAAGAGATTACTGAAGGATTTTTAAACAGAAGCAAAGATCTGGTTGACATCAAATAATAAGAAATATTACAACTTGAGTAATAGCTGGCTGTTTAGAAGTATTAAAAGCAGATGTAGGAATGATTCAGGGTAGGCAAATGATATTGTAGGAAAGTGTAGGAGGCAAGGAATTTGGTGGCACTTGGTAAAACTAAAATGACTTACAATTGCTTCTAGGCTGAAGCTGGAAAAGAAGAGATGGACTGGGAAGATAGGGACAACAGTTAAGGGAAACTGCTTGGAATGAGAACCAAGAATAAGTCTGAAGAAGTAGTGGAGATGAGCAGTCAAGCAAATGCAGAGGGAATTCTGAAAAAGATGCTGTGAGTTGTTAAGTTTTCAAAGATGACAGAACATGATGTGTGGCAACAACAGTGTGTTGCTGAACTGGACATGTGTAGAAGGGTTTTGAAAACAGAGTCACCCTGGTAATCAGCAGTGATGAAAAATATGCATGGCAGCATCTAAAAATCATCAAGGGACACAGTAACTTGGAGGTCTGATAAAGATGCTGCCATAATTGTGGAGAGAGGGGTTAGAAGGTGTGGTGTGGCTATGAAAAGGGGAGATAACAAATTGCGGTAGAATAACACTTACTGGTAGGAAAGAGACCATCTGTTTTTCTAAAGTACACTCCCTTCCTCCTACTTATAAAACCAAGTATGTATTTAAAGATATTTCTGTGCTAGTAAGTGCATTAATTTATAATCTTTATTTTTCATCATTAAGAACTAAATATTAAAAAATACAGTAAGTACAAAGCCAAAAAACCAAATTTGTTTTTAAAATACAAAAACAGGTGCTCATGGTAAATGATGGAATGGGAGAATGGAACCGGCATGAGAAGGACTCCTTCACAGTAGCAGCATGTGAAGATTTCTCTGCTTGCTTCAGTGCCTTCCCAAATGCTCATCTTTCCCCCAGTTGATACCTGCGTGCGGCTTCAAAACCCGTTAAGTGTGGTGAACGGGTTTAAATCCCATCTGAAAAGTCAGATCCCTGGCTCACTAAATCCTTTGAAAGGCTCACACTAGTGCAAATAAATAGCTGACTAACATTCTCTGCAGGACAATTACATTATAATAATTCTATAGCAAGAGATAGGGATATTATCAATGTAGTATGTCCTATAACAAGAGGTACTGTATAGATGGAGTAAGTCATTTCACCTATAGCACCACCTGATAAGAGTTGAAGTGCGTTAGAATATTTTTCACTGTAGTAAAATATTAAACCTAATTTATCTGAGGAGTGAATAAAAAAGCAAGCTTAATTCTTACAAGGAACAAAAACTCCCTTCTGTAATTCACATTATTAGTCCCATGTCATTATGACAAGATATGTTTGCATCACTAGGTACAAGAGAAAATGGTATATAGCCCACAGAATAAGTGAAAATCTATTATAATGAATAAATTTGATATAGTAGTGCTATTTCCAAGTTCTATTTAGTAAACCCAGAGTAAAAATGGTTTATTGATCTGTTTACACCATTCTAAACACAAAGATTAAAACTGTTTTGTTCTGACATAAAAGAAACAGCTATGTAAAGCACTTAGTCCTCTACCTGGCACATGGTAGCCACTCAGCAGACAGTTCCCATTTTCACTGACTTGACCCTTTCCCTCCCACTCCAAATATAGATTCTAACCACCCTTTAAAGAACATCCACAGAAAATCCTCAGATCAAACAAGCACACTGTGTTAAATGTCCACATTAACAAAGGTTATATTATAGAAGTATGCACATGCCAATTTCTTATGCATGGGAGTAACTCAGGTCTTAGATTGACAATGATGAACAAAGGAAAAGGAGGAGAAAAAAGAAAAGGAAAAACGAACAAGGATGTGGAGGGAGAATGAAGAACACAATGGCACTGTCAGTGTGAATAGCAAACAAATTCCTGAACTGCCAGATGTCATGGAACAAGTACCCCACACAAGAGTACACAGAGCGGCAGTGACCCTGGAACTCTAGGTGCAGGGACTGCCAACCCTACAGATGCATTCATTGTCATAGCTCTAGTGATTTTCTTGGACAAATGGTAGAAATCACTTTAGCCACCCCACCCCCATCCGCTGCTATCCTCTAGTGGCAGAAACATTAACAGTGACCAAAGCAGGACAATTCATCCTGATTAGGTGGGCAGCTAATTTATCCTTTTAGGGGCTGCTGTCATGGGGTCCTCAGTGTCCTCTCTCTTCAGTGTGGTCCCTCGTCCCTCAGGAAATGACTTTACTCTCCCAGGGTAAGCTCAAAATAACACTTAGTGTTCCTGCTAAATCCTCCAGTAGCCCAGTGCTATGCAGTTCTTTCAAAGAACAGCTCTTGTGATTAACACAAAAGTCTCTAAACTTGTGTGTAAAAAAGCCTTTGTGTACCAAGCAAGGCATGGCTCACATCTGGTCATTTGCCCAGTTTTTGCCCTGATTCTTCCTGGCCTTGGATTAGTGTCTCTCCTCCTTTAGTCTTCCATGGGGTGGCAGTTATAGCCAACTACTGCCCTTCTACCTGTGTCTGAATTGCAGTATTGTTAACACTGAGCAACTCACAAGATTCCTCTTCACTAGGTCGCCCTCCAAGGCTGCCCAGCAATTCAAATCCCAGTGTTAGCCTTAGAGAGTTCAAAGGTGCTCATTAAAATTATGCATGCTGAACTGTAATAATAAATTCTGGGCTAAAATTATAATTTAATATTTTTTCAAAGTAATTTAGAGTGAAAAATTTCAGAATTTTCTGTTATTTTCTATAATTGGGAAAAACAGTCAAGTTTTTCAAATTAACATACAATAGTTGCATTACAACAAAGATATTTATCATTATTTATTCACTTATTCACTCATTCATTCAAAAATACTCGAGTGCCAGGAACTCTGCTGGACCCTGAGAATACAGTGAACAAAAGAAACATGACCACATCATAATAATAATTTCTATATTGTATCACTTATATCAAGAATAGTCTGGCATAGATTAAACATTTTATTTAAGAAAACAAATTGGGGAGTGGGGAGAAACACATGGGAAGTAAATTTGCCATGATTAAGTATCAAAGTCGTTCTATGTTTTATGAACATGTAACAATTATTGTAAGTAACATTGGATACTAAAATATTTGCTGTTCACTTAAAGAGTGCTAGCATTTTATTTTAAAATTTCACTATACAGATGCATATCACAAAAAATGTACTAATTGCTTGAACAGAACTATTTATCAAGAATAAGAGTAATAAGATTTTGTAAAATGCTCATGCCAAGAATGCAAAAGAAAAAAACAGCACAATGACCTCACAACTAAGACATACTATAAATGTTATCAAAAGATAATTTTTACTCTTCCTAGCACATAAAAGATAATTTATTGTTTCCAAACTTAATTGACAGTTTCTGTATTAGAACAAACCTAT
This sequence comes from Pongo pygmaeus, assembly GCF_028885625.2. Taxonomy (NCBI): domain Eukaryota; kingdom Metazoa; phylum Chordata; class Mammalia; order Primates; family Hominidae; genus Pongo; species Pongo pygmaeus. Next base: position 121,603,616 of record NC_072379.2, read on the forward strand.
TACATATCAGTAATTTTCTTACCAAAATAGAACCCAATATATGTACAGAAAATATTTAAGAAAATAAGTTTGTCCTTAGCTTTAACATGGATGTGTACATATAAATATACATATGTACACTCACAGGAGTAACCTACATTGACAAAAAATTACACTTAGCAAAGGTCCAAAATTACACAAAAAAAATCCTGCTAGGACTTTTTTTCTATCTTTGAGGTTTGACAAAGAATGTATAAAATTACTGAAGTAACAAAAAAGGACACAAAAACCACACTTCAAACAGACAAACTGCTTGTCAGTATTAGGACCTGATTTCACATACAGGTTTAATACACTTCCTCAAAAGTCATGCCATCAAGGTGAAGGATGAACATCTTCCACTACTGAATGAGGCTGGATGTCATTATTCTGAGAAGTAGGATTCTCCTCCACATGGGTTACTTTATCTGAGGTTCCTGCAGGAGAAACTTCATTATTTGTCTCCTCTTCACTAGGTGATAAGGTTTCAGGCAGTTCATTTGACATTAGAACTTGCAAAGGTTCTATTCCACTTTCAACATCCACTTGAATCCCCAAAACTTTAAGAATATCACATTTGCAAATGGGGCATGTCCCATGGGGTAAAATCCAGGGGTCAATGCAATTCTTGTGGAAAAAATGTTTACAAGTCAGAATACGAACTATGTCATTAGGCTTATAGTGTTCAAAGCAAATTACACAGCTATCCCCATTTGGATTTATTTCTTCATCCCCCTCTTTTACTACTCGAAGTTGGAGTTGTCCAAATGCGTTCTGAAGATCTGTTGTTAATCGCTGCCATCTCCGGTTCTGAATCCTTGCTAAACAAAGTCTATAAATGTGATAAAAGATGAAATATGATAAGGTAGCAGTTGTGACAATCACAAAAGAGACCAAATAGTGATTCATCCAGATGATGTGCTTTCTCCCCACCTCAACCACAGCCGTAATGCGAACTCCCTTCTTAATTAAATGGAAAATTTCCGTGCCTTTTAAGTTACCAATCATAACCACAACGACATCTTCAAATGCCTGATGAAACATGGGGAACACCTGGTTGCCAGTTCCTGGAAAGTTATAGATGATCACTCCACTGGCTCCCTTCTCAGTTGCCACTTTAATTTTCTGTGTGAAGGTACAACCTCCCCGTTCAATAAGTGCAAGCCAGGTCTCTGAGTACTTTGATCGGCTGAAAATGGTATTGGGATTACATGCATTTTGGATTTTTCCCTCTGGTGGCACTATAACTCCTGCCACTCTCTTCAAAGTGGAGCTTCTTCCAAAGATTCCAGTCTCTCCCAACTCTGACAACACATGATTCCCAACATGAAATGATATGTTCATATAAGCCATCCAAACAACACTTGCTCTGCAACAGTTCTGACTAACAAGCCAAACAACACTGAACTTCACAAGCCAGGAAGAGGCAGTGTTGTTTCTCCAAGTGCCAACCTTGAGTAGATGCATCTCTCTCTTCTCTGAGTGACTTAAGAACCAACCCAACAGTTCCACATCTGTTGACAATTAATTTAAAATAACGAAGAGAAAAAAATCTTCAGGATACAAACAAGATCCACTGTCTTCCAGCATGTTTTTGTAAGAAATTCTTAAAGATGGCTTATGAGTTTCAGATGTCTTACTAGAGAGAGGTGAAAAACTTTAGGTTGAAAAATAAATCCCCTACTGTTAACTCTAAATACTGCTTACTGTTGTGTGATGTGATTATGACATGCAAGATCCAGCAGCCAATTAGATAAGAGCTTAGAGCATACTGTGAATTTATTGGCTTAAATGCTGTTATGGGTGATTTCTATGTTGTTATAAGATGGATATAATCACTGAGATACATATAATGGTAGTAGGTAGCACATTAAACTAAAAATTAAATCTAAAATTCATACAATGTGTGCTCTTTAAAGCCTGAAAGCACATGTAAGAATGCTTTCTTTTCCCAGCAAGTGAAGGAGATATTTCCAACAAAATGGCAAGCTAAAAAAAAGGATAATTAAAAATTAGTGCAGTGACCAGATGTGAGGCAAAAGTGGTGAGCTCAGTGACATTATTTTTACATCAAAAAGAAAAGTCACACTACTAATTTTTGATTCATCACATAAACCCTTATATTGCATTTATTTAATTTAAGCTTTCTGAGAAGTTTGTGGCTTTTGTTTTATGGTTTTGCTGTTTTAAATTAAGGGATCCTGCTCAGTTTACTTCTGCCTCACTTCCTCTGTCTTACATTGACTGTACAAATGTAGTAAGTCTGACAGGAGTAAAGAAAGGACTAATATCTAGGGAAGCTAATTTCTCTGCAGACTTTGACATCTGTTATTAATCAAACAATATTTTGAAAGAGAGGAGAAAGGGTGTCAAGGGGAAAATTAAATATAGTCATATTAGTTTGGCACAATTCACTTTTTAAAAAACAGCTATTAAGAAAAACTTCAAGGTGCACACTTAAAGTTAACCATTAGCAGCAATAAGTAGATGCTTTTATCAAACATTTTTGCAGAACTCAACAAATATCCCTATTAGAAGATTCCACAGGCTCTGTCCACTCTGCCTACGTTTTTGCCACAATCATGTCAGTGGCACAATATGACCTCAAAGCTAAAGGATGGCATGTGGACTCACAAGCAGAGTGAGTTCACAAGCAGCCACGCTGCTACTGGTAGACATTCTTGGGGGTGAATCTCAGTGGGTTTTTTTCCGCCAGCTAGGAAACAGAAGCCAAAGATTCTGACCTTGAACATGAATGTCTCTGGTCTACATATGTAGAGTGCTAGAAGTCACTTTTGGTTGGATCTCACCAGGACTAAAGGAGCTGTTACTTCTTATGAAATGTGAATCTACAACATGGTAATTTGAGACAAGAAAGATGAAGGAACAAAGGGCCCTATGGGCCCAACAAAAACTAGTATAAAAAGAATACTGATGATATAAAACATACCCACAAAGGTTGATTTTCTCTCCCAAAGGCCATTAATCCTATTTTATTTTCATACGTCCCTGCACTTTTTAAAAGGTAGTATATGGTGTGTATATTCACAAAGTGACACTGAGGCATCAAAGGTTTAGCATATCATCCAGAAACAGAAATTTTCATCAATACAACAATACTTAAATCTTTCTGTCTCTCATTGTTATATAGGTGTTTATTCATCTACTAGAAAAAAGGAAGATGCAAAATAAGGCAAAGAATATAACATGGAAAGGCAATTGAACAAAATTTTAGCTCTGCCCTATGTTATCAAAATGCCCCCAGAGAAACATTCATTACCATTTGGAGAGGAAAAGAGAAGCATTTACTAAGGACCCTTCTAGAAAAGAAATCTGCTACCATAGCTGAGTCACTATGCTAGGATTTAAAGAGCTCTGGCAAACAAAGGTGAATGTTTGCAATGTTATCCTAAATGAGGCCTATAATAATTTAGAACACTTTTCCTTACATAACCAAAGTACTATCATCTAAAATAATTATTTAGAACACATTACCAATCCAGTGAGTAGCTTTGGAAACTAGATTTCCTGGGTATTAATAAAATTAATTAACCATGGAGAATCAGAGATATAAATTATTAGATACCAAAATTAGTCAAAATGTGGAAACACAGTACAAGAATTAGTATTAAAAAAGGAAACTTTAAAATAGCATGGCTAATTCTCTATGGCAATGTCACAATCCTAGTAACTTGAAGAAAAAAATTGTTTTTTAACATATACTAATGTTCTTATTTGGATAAGGGCAAAAAGGTATAGGATTAAGAAAATATGGCACATATACACCATGGAATACTATGCAGCCATAAAAATGATGAGTTCATGTCCTTTGTAGGGACATGGATGAAGCTGGAAACCATCATTCTCAGCGAACTATGGCAAGGACAGAAAACCAAACACCACATGTTCTCACTCATAGGTGGGAATTGAACAGTGAGAACACATGGACACAGGAAGGGGAACATCACACACCGGGGCCTGTTGTGGGGTAGGGGAAGGGGGGAGGGATAGCATTTGGAGATATACCTAATGTTAAATGACGAGTTACTGGGTGCAGCACACCAACATGGCACATGTATACATATGTAACTAACCTGCACGTTGTGCACATGTACCCTAAAACTTAAAGTATAATAAAAATAAATAAATAAAATAAAATTCACCTAAAAAAACAATTAAAACTGATTAGAAAGACAAGAAGTTCAAATAGCTGGGCATGATAAGGAGTTTTATTTTTAAAACACAAATTTCACCCTTGTTTGTACTTGGGTAGAGAAGCTGAAATTTTCTCTCTACATAAAGTACAATAAGAGAATTTATCTAATCTTTGTATTTGGAAAGATCTGGTTACATCTTCAGAAAATTCTCCAGATTTCTTAAGTTTTCAGGATGTCACACTTGCACATGGGACATGTCCTATGGGCTAAAAGCCAGGGGTCAATGCACGCCTTATGGAACAAATGTTTGCAAGTTAAAATGCGTACTACATCTTGGGGTTTGTAAGTGTCAAAGCAAACAACACAGTTGTCTTCATTTGGGTCTAATTCCTCATCCCCTTCTTTGAGAACTCGTAGTTGAAGCTGGTCAATAGCTTTCTTCACATCTGCCTTTATTTGACTTCGCCTCCTGGTGGAAGAATTGGGCACTCTAGGTCTAGGTCTCCAGACACAATATAAGTAAAGGTAGGCAATTGTGGCAGCCAGGAAGGTAAATAGAGACATGACGTAATGGCTCACCCATGGCATGTGCATCCTCCCCACTTCAATGATGACTGTCACATAGACTCCTTTCTGAATCAAGTGCAAAATTTCCATGCCTTTCAGGTTGCCTATCATCACCGCAACTATATTTTCCGTCCCCTGGTGAGACATGGGAAATACTTTATTGCCCGTACCTTGATAGTTGTAGATGATCACCCCATTTGCTCCCTTCTCTGCTGCCACGTTGATTTTATGTGTAAAAGTACAGCCTCCACGTTCGATGAGGGCCAGCCAAGAGTCTGCCTGTTCGGGCCTGCTGAAATTGGTCAAAGGATTACAGGCATTCTGATTCCATCCTTCAGGAAGTGCCACCACACCAGACACCCTTTCCAGAGGAGAATGATTCCCGAACACTCCACTCTCTCCTAATTCTGATATGATCTTATTTCCAACCTGAAATGTTATATTCAGGTGAGCTGTCCAAATGGCTTTTCCGTTTGAGTCAGGAAAGCTAAGTAGTAGAAAGATACTAAGCCTCAAAAGTCCAAATGAAACAGAACTATGCATCGAAGGAGTAATTCTAAGAAAGCTCATGCCTCCATTTGTCTATTAAGAGACAAACATGAGAAAACAAAACAACATCAGTCGTAAAAGAACATAAAGAAGATAGCTTGTTGGCAGCAGATTACTAAAGCACATAAATAGAAAAGGTCTCCCTGGATCAAAGCTATCTTGCTCCTTCCAGCATTTTCATATTTGGTAGACTATCTTTCTGATAATGAAACAAAATAACAAGACTTGTGATTGGTACCATGTGATTTCAAGAAAATTATGACATCCAAATGGGGAAATTGTGACATCAGAGGTAGTTAAACCAATCCAAGAGTTTACATTAGTGCATTGCATCCTGAAATCCTATTGGCTAAAAAGCTAAGCAATGAGTCAAGATACGTAACAATTTGAATAAGCTGTAAAGCAATAAATAAACTGGTGGGAATTTTTTAAAGCCTTGGGTTTCTTCCTTAGTTCTGGATAGAGTGAAAATCTACCCAGCCATGTAATTTTTTTTTCTAGCTGTAAGGCAAAGGCAAAGATAAAAATAATTCATGTATTAGTGCATGTACCTGGGCCAGTTGCCAGTTTTCATGCATGGTTCAACACTACCCAATATGGCATTCTGTGGGATGGTTCAACACTACCCAATATGGCATTCTGTGGGATGGTTCAACACTACCCAATATGGCATTCTGTGGGAAGTAGGAGCAAACCATTCCCACCCACTTCCCACATTAAATGCCTATCCCACACCTAAAGATCCAACACTAAGAAAACAGTGTAAACTCATATTGTTAGCCTAATACAGTCCCATCTTCTGGTAAGAACCTACTATGTGCTAGGCAAATACTGAGAGTGGACATATATTGGAGAAGAAAATAGAGATGGCCTTACTTTTGTAGAGACTAAGGATTTTGGATGATGTCCCAAGGACAAGAGAAACACACTGTAGGGTTCTAAGCCAGGGAGGTGACAAATGTGTTTCAAAATGTTCACTTTGGTTGCTTTATGGGGAAAATGTATTGGAGAGGGAAAATAACAAGAGAATGAGCTTAGGCAAAAGAAGATAGTGGCTTGGACTCGAAGAAGCAGCATAGATGTAGAGACACAGACAAAGGCTGAGTAACAGATTTAGTAACTGGAAGGATAGTAGTGGGAAGAGGAAAGGATGGCCACAATGATAAAAAATCACTACATTATTTTTGCAAATTACAGAATCTTTACTGCTTTAAAGATGCCTTATTGTTTACTTTTATCTTAAATCTTTATCTAAAGTCTGTTTCAAGGAGCCAATAAATTGGCAACACCCACTCAAATATTTATTTTCTATCATGTATAGGTTATCTTCTATGTGCTTAGCATGCCACAAAGTCCTAGGGATAGAAAAAGAAAAGACCCTATTTCCTAGTGTGCAAAATGGACATGAACATTTAATCACAGACATGATAGAGTTTTCTCATTTGGACAAAAGCATTTATTGTATTCCATGGGCCTATTTTAGTTAATATTTGTTAGTATTCCCTGTATTTTAGGTAATATTTGCTTTTTTTAAAAAAAAAAAAAACTAGGAAACAGTCTACTTGTCCCATTCATACAATTCTATTGAAGCATGATTCAGTTCACATCTGAACTGTCCTTACAGGTAGACTTTTTTTTTTTCATGTTCAAATGGAGTGAATTCCTGGCTGATTCTATTAACAGTGACAAATTGAAGCCTCATTAAGAAGACAGTTTAACATCATCATATTAGAGGTAATTTGTTAAATCTGTGATTATTTAACCTTTGGAAGTAGGATTACAAAATAATTCTGACTTTTTATTTTGCAGATTTTTTGTGGGTGAAGTGTTTAACCTGCAACTATATTTTGCTTCAAAACATATCTTACATCAAAAGGTTCTCTGTATGGTTGAAAGGACCAATTTGAGGAACTTAACTAATTCATTCTATTTTTCTCATTATAATATAAAGTCGTTAAGGCAATGATAGAACTGCCCTCTCTTCTGCCCTCCTCTTATAACAAAATACACCTATAAGAAACAATCATCTATCTCTTAAAAAGTGGTTTTCAACTTGGGGGCAATTTTGCCTCCCAGGGGACATCTGGCTGTTTCTGGAGACATTTTTTGATTGTCACAATTAGAGAGTGCTACTAGCATCTGGCAAGTACACACCAGCGTTGCCGCTAAAACATCTGAAAATGCACATAGTAGCTCCCCACAATAAGAAATTATGTGGTCCAAAATGTCAACAGTAAGGTTAAGAAACCCTAATCTAATGAAACAGCCTGAGGAGAGAAGCATCCCAAAACTCTCCCATCCCCAGTGGGTGGTCAGGTATAAATTCTTGACACAGAATAAGCTTTTATAATTGACAATTCTTCCATCAAGGATGATGTCCTCAATGCAACTTAATTTCTCCAGTTTTCCCTGGAATAGAAACAGCAGAGATCTGTACAAGTTACCTATTAGTCCATTAAGTATCATGAGAAATTGCATATATTTTATTAGAATGAGGTCTAAGAGTCTTCCTGGAACAGCATGTGACTGGGAGACAGAGAGACTGAATGATTGAGGCTACTGTAATCTGTTCCTTTTAGATCATTTATTCAATACATGGATATTCTTTTTAACAGACAAATATTGAAGAGTTTTTCATTCTGCTGAATTTTGCAGGTAGGTTACAGAGAACTGAAATATATTACTAGGGATAATATATAATATATATAATATAATATAGATAATATATAATATTTATAATAATATAGATAATATATATTTATAATATATATTTATAATATTATATATAATTATATATTATATATAATTAGTATATATTATATAATTATATATTATATATAATTAGTATATATTATATAATTATATATTATATATAATTAGTATATATTATATAATTATATATTATATATAATTAGTATATATTATATAATTATATATTGTATATAATTAGTATATATTATATAATTATATATTGTATATAATTAGTATATATTATATAATTATATATTGTATATAATTAGTATATATTATATAATTATATATTGTATATAATTAGTATATATTATATAATTATATATTGTATATAATTAGTATATATTATATAATTATATATTGTATATAATTAGTATATATTATATAATTATATATTGTATATAATTAGTATATATTATATAATTATATATTGTATATAATTAGTATATATTATATAATTATATATTGTATATAATTAGTATATATTATATAATTATATATTGTATATAATTAGTATATATTATATAATTATATATTATATATAATTAGTATATATTATATATTTATATATTATATAATTATATATTATATATTTATATATTATATAATTATATAATTATATATTATATAAAATATATTATATATTATATATTATATAACATTTATATATATATGATATATAATATATAATATTTATATATAATGTATATTATATTATATATTTCTATATATGTTATATATATTATATATTATACATATTCAAGGATATGTATATTCAAGGAATATATATATATGTTTATATATTCAAGGAATATATATATGTTTATATATTCCTTTTGTAGGCAGGCTAAAGAGAACTGAAACATATTACTAGGGTTGGTTCAACTGGTTCAAAAAGTCATTCTACCTATCTCTTGTTAACAGCGAATATATATATATATATATATCACACACACTTAAGAGATAGATAGTGTGTGTGCGTGTATATATATATATACTTACATGCTCTTAACAAGAGATAAGTAGAACATATATATACATATTCTTTTATATATATATTCCTTGCTCATATATATGTATATATACTTATATAAGAGCAAGGAATATATATATATATATAAAAATATGTGTATGTGTGTGTATATATATATGTACACACACACACATTTTTTTTCCAGAAACTTACCAGACTTCCCTCAATGTCTCTTTGGCTAGAATTGCTTCACAAACCCATGCCTAATGAAATCCTTGGAAACTGGAGTGGAATCATCATGATTATCTTAGGTTAATCATGATTTATCCTGTTGTAGAGAGCTCGCTCCCTGGCTGAGCACATGACCAGAGGAAGGGTGAAGATTTGAATGCTGTGTTACCAAGGGGAAATACATGAACCAGAAGGTAAGCAGGCAGGCACAATGGCAGTTACAGGCTCTAAATTCCTGAAGTATCCCCAAAGGAATAATACTTAACCATTAACCACAACAATCATGTAATATGCACTGTACACGAGGCACTGACATGAGCCAGAGTCTATGTTAACGGGGACACAACATGGCTCTGACCTTAAGGAGGGCATCATCTAGGCAGAAGAAAAGAGTTATATGCATGTTGGATGTATATATGTATGTATCCTATAACTTCCAGGTGCCAATTAAATTTTTGAGAAGGTTATAATTATTATTAAGAGAGAAAAAATCAACTAACTGACCTCTACCCGTCTGCTATTCTTTGATCTCTATGGGTAAGAATGCTCACACTTCCAGAAATCTCTACTCCAATAAAGCAAAACAGATAAATACAATGACATTGCACTACTCAGATAGCATCTTTAAGATGAAAGGAAAACCAATAAACTACCTCACAAGTGTCAGTATCCAGAGCTATGATATCATGAGAGCTCTCTAGGAATTCAAAAAACATTTATTTTGCATTTAGGCTCAAACATTACAACTACGTATGTTTTTCTGCAAGAAATTAAATTAATCATAATGAGATCTGAGGAAAACAGAATAGTGACTCTAAAGTACTTCAATGAGAGCTGCACAAAAGCAAAGAGTACTAATGATAATATTTTTCTGAAAGTGGAATCTTTACTTTTACAATTTTTAATGTTTTCTAATATATATATATATCTTATTATTTGCAAGCATCTCCTCTAATTAATATCAGTGGTTAAAAAAACTTCATAGTTTCATTTAACAAAACTAGTTTATATAAAGGCATTTCTGGATTGCAGCAACTATAATTCTAATTTATATATATATTTTAAGTAAATTTTGTTGCATATATTTAATGTGTATAACATGATGCTATAAGATACACATATACAGTAAAATGGTTGCTATAATGGAACAAATGACCATATCTGTCATCTCATATAGTTATCCATTTGTCCTCCTGTTGCAAGTGCTGCTATAATCTACCCATTTAGAAAAAATCCTGATATAATTCCCTCTACAAAATTAACTATTCTATTAATCTCCTTGAAGGACAGGATTAAATCTTATTCTCATCTTTTTAATACCTAGCTTCTAGGACAGTATCTACCACATCATAGGTTCTCAATAAAAGTTGAATTAAATTGATAGTGTCATTATCCTCTGTATTCTATCCAGTAATATTCCTTATGCAAAATTGTATCTACTGAGTTTTATCTTCAGAAGGGTGATCATTTCAGTAAGAGTACAGAATAGTTAGAATATTTATGAGTTCAACTTATAATTATTCTATATATGTACACACAGAATATGTGTGTATGTATATATATATATGTGTGTGTGGATATATATATCCACACATATTGTATTGGAGATATATATCCACATATATTGTATTGGAGATATATATATATATCTTCCTTGCTCTTAGCAATCATAAAACTTGATTCCTTAGCCATACCTTAATACAAAGATAAATGAGCATTTGGAATATGATCAAATCCATTTAAATTGTAATGGGCATAAATAAGCATAAATTAAACTCTCTTCTTCATTCAGAATTCAAGTCATGGTCTACAAAACTTTAACAATAAATTGAAAACAATTTTTTCCTCATTCAGTCTACAAATTTAGAAGATAGAATGGTAATCAACGGAGTAGGAACTCATTATTACTACTCTGGGAAGTAATGGGGGAAAAATTCACATTGTAGTCTTTGCACTAGGAGGTAGGAGGAGGAGATAAATAGTCTTAAGTAAACACAAGATTAAGACAATATTTGGCAGTAGTATAATTATTATCTTTGAGCTTGGAACAAAATATATCTTCATATTAACTCAACCATTTAGACTGGATTTTTGTTTGAGGCAGTGGTGAATAGGCAATATACTCAAAAAAGGAAAAATACACCCAAGCAGATTCCTTTAAATCACCACCAGCAATTGTCCTGTTCTCTTAACAGGCTACTCTGCCCCTCTCATTATTAAGATCCAACGATGAGGACCAAAAGGTTTTGGAGGCTGCTTCTGGGACTCCATCATTTCAAGATTGTCCTAAAGCTTAAAACAGACTCTAAATCTTCCTAAGCCACAATCAGTTATTGAAGGTTTGCATACGCTTTGCCTTCCTAATACAAGACCTATGATGGTTAACTCTGAGTGAGTCTGTGGTTAACTCTGAGTGAGTTCCCAGCAGTCAGAAATAACAGGGCAGAGGTGATTAAGGAGATTTTCCCCTTATGTTTTTCCAATTCATAGATCACAAAACCCTTTTTTATTTCTTATATAATTTAATCCCTCCTGTGAAGGAGCACAGAAAAACGACGACAACAACATGAGCATAGAGTCATCACACTAGCAGAAACAGTGAACAGTGTATTAAAGCACCAGGCTGTGTGACAGATATGTCTGAAATCCAGTTTCTGCTACATGCTAGTCATTTAAGCTGAGCCACATTGAGCCTCAGCTTTCTCATCTGTAGTCTGGAAAAGTAGTCTGCCTCTAGGGCCATGATGAGTATTGGATGACCTATTTCACATCTGTTTGTAAATAGCCAAGCACACTGCTAGCTTAGCTTGGTAGGTATTCAATAAATAGGCCTTCCTTCCTCTTCTCAATCCTGAAAAACCTTTTTCTTCCATTTTCCACCTAATAAAATTCCCATCATCTTTACAGACCAATTTCAATCCCCCCATTTGTGATCTCCCTAGCCAAAACCACCTGTTTCTATGACACATTATTTTTGTACCTATTTGGCAGTCATTTAATTTTGCCTTGTATTATGTATAATTAGATGCATATATGTCTGTCTATACTTTCACTTGCTTTAGAATATCTTGTGAGCAGTGGTCTTATCTGATTCATTTTTTAAAAATCCTGTTTTCTCCCTCCTGTCCCTATACTAGCACAATAAAACTTGCTCAAGGTCCCTGACAAAATGTTGATTTTCAAGTACTTTCTCTTCAAAATATTAAGACGTATCTGCAGCTTTTACAATCTATGCTTTATACAACTACTCACTTTTTTAAAAAAAGAGAACAGGCAATGATTTGACAAGTCTTCCCTCAGTTAAGAATTACATTGACAACAGTTGTCCAGAAAAAGGCTTATTTAATATCACAGGATCAGAGGCCATCTGTCTTACATTTTCTCTCCAAAATCAAGAATAAATTTCATCTACATCTCTGTATCTGAAAAATGGACTAAATATGGAATAATATGCAGCCATAAAGTAATAACCATTTCTAACATATAAGAAGTAGCCTTTACATGGATAAAAATTCTCCTTTAATTATTTTTATGTAAATGAATATATAGCTATATCTCTCAAGATATTTAAATATAGATCTATATCTATATATCAGGTCATGAGCCCCAAAGAGTCATTATCAAGAGAAAACTATACCAATTATGTATACCATGGTACCTCAGAGAAAACTCTAACATTACATCAAGAGTAATACTTAAAAGAAAAAATTTCTCATTGCGACCAACTTTTTCTCCAAACCAGAATGCCTTCTATTTCCACCCCAAGTGATAGTTGAATCCTGCAGTCCCCACAAAGCTTCCCTGTTTCATTAAGTCCCAAGTGAGTTCTTTCTCCTATGAACTGTCACAATATATGTTTTACATTTTTTTTTTGAGACAGAGTCTCTCTCTGTCACCCAGGATGGAGTACAGTGGTGTGATCTTGGCTCACTGCAACCTCTGCCTCCAGGGTTCAAGTGATTCTCCTGCCTCAGCCCCCTGAATAGCTGGGATTACAGGCATGTGCCACCACGCCCAGCTAATTTTTGTATTTTTAGTAGAGACGGGGTTTCACCACATTGGTCAGGCTGGTCTCGAACTCCTGACCTTAGGATCCATCTGCCTCGGCCTCCCAAAGTGCTGGGATTACAGGTATGAGCCACCATGCCTGGCAATGTTTTTTATTTTTGTATTTAAACATATTTCGCAGTTAAAACAGTACATACAGCATACATGTATATTTTTTAAAATTATTATACTTTTAAGTTTTAGGGTACATGTGCACAATGTGCAGGTTAGTTACATATGTATACATGTGCCATGCTGGTGTGCTGCACCCATTAACTCATCAGTTAGCATTAGGTATATCTCCTAATGCTATCCCTCCCCCCTCCCCCCACCCCACAACAGTCCCCAGAGTGTGATGTTCCCCTTCCTGTGTACATGTGTTCTCACTGTTCAATTCCCATCTATGAGTGAGAACATGCAGTGTTTGGTTTTTTGTCATTGCGATAGTTTACTGAGAATGATGATCTCCAATTTCATCCATGTCCCTACAAAGGACATGAACTCATCATTTTTTATGGCTGCATAGTATTCCATAGTGTATATATGCCACATTTTCTTAATCCAGTCTATCATTGTTGGACATTTGGGTTGGTTCCAAGTCTTTGCTATTGTGAATAGTGCCACAAATAAACATACGTGTGCATGTGTCTTTATAGCAGCATGATTTATAGTCCTTTGGGTATATACCCAGTAATGGGATGGCTGGGTCAAATGGTATTTCTAGTTCTAGATCCCTGAGGAATTGCCACACTGACTTCCACAATGGTTGAACTAGTTTACAGTCCCACCAACAGTGTAAAAGTGTTCCTATTTCTCCACATCCTCTCCAGCACCTGTTGTTTCCTGACTTTTTAATGATTGCCATTCTAACTGGTGTGAGATGGTATCTCATTGTGGTTTTGATTTGCATTTCTCTGATGGCCAGTGATGATGAGCATTTTTTCATGTGTCTTTTGGCTGCATAAATGTCTTCTTTTGAGAAGTGTCTGTTCACATCCTTTGCCCATTTTTTGATGGGGTTGTTTGTTTTTTTCTTGTAAATTTGTTTGAGTTCATTGTAGATTCTGGATATTAGCCCTTAGATGAGTAGGTTGCGAAAATTTTCTCCCATTTTTTAGGTTGCCTGTTCACTCTGATGGTAAGAAGCATACATGTACATTTTTAAATTAAAAAAAAAACACTTCTGTATCTTTTAAGCAATAAGCACTATTTTCTTCATACTCTAATCCTTTCTTAGGAAATTATTTCTATAATATCTTGCGATATTTTTCTTCTAGTGTTGAAAACAATGTTACTTTTTCCCCCTCTTACAAAGGTTATTGTCTTTACCTCTCAAATTACAAGATTTTTGAGGGTAGGACTTCGCTATGCTCCTTCATCTTCCTACAGGATCTAGTGCACTGATTTGTAAAAAATCAATTTCTTATTTGATTTAACAAAGGTGCTTCTCTGGCATGACTAAGGACCTGTCATGCCTTAGTTGTTTTTCATATTCCCTCTAGAAGCACAATCTAAGAACCATCTATTCAAAATGTCTACATTATTGATTATTTCACTCATTCGAATATTTATCAAGACCCTACTATGTGCATAGTACTTAATAATAAGTGCACACAATTTTAGGGCTACAGCACTGATCAAAAAGGAACCATTTCCTGTCCTAATGACTCTTTTGTGTACCCAGGGATTCAAAGATGAGGTCATGGTTGTATTTTTTCCAAGAAACTGACCTGCTGATATGATAATATGCTAAATAAGGTATGAAGGAAGGACCAGAGAAGCACAGTATCTTGGTCTGTTTGGGCTGTTATAATAAATTACCATAAACTAGGTAGCTTATAAGCAGTGGGAATTTATTTTTGCACAGTTCTGGAGGCCGAGAAGTCCAGGATTAAGCAGATTTGGTGTCTCATGAGGGTTTGCTTCTGGTTAATAGAAAGCACCTTTTCGCTGTGTTCTTACATTGTGGAAAGAGTAAGGGGGTCTCTCTCAAGCCTCTTTTATAAGAACACTAATTCTACTTATGTGGGCTCTGCTCCCATGAGCTAATCACCTCCCAAAGTCCCCACCTCCTAATACCATCACCTTGTGGGTTGAGATTTCAACATCTCAAGAGGAACACAAACATTCATGTTACAGCACACACAAAAATAAATCCTGCCCCCAAGGTAAGACAGTTTAATTTTTACATAGTTCTGATACCCTAAGGTATCACTTTCCTTAGGATATTTCATACAATGAAAAATAATGCAGCCCATACAGCACATCTGTTCACAAAGTTTCCTTCATTCAGATCTGATGGAGCTTTAAAATTTTATATTTAAAAACAAAGCTTTGTTTTATATAATTTTCATAGTCTTAAGTCTCGTTAGTTTTACCAGGAATAGCAATTGTTGAATTTTGCAAGTTTAATTAATATTTGTAATTAGCTCTACAACTTAGGCAACCTATCTAAACTCACGTGCCTTAGTTCCCTTACCTGTAAAAGAGAGATAACAATAGTACCAAATTTTTAGGACTCCCGTGAGGATTAAAAGAAACAATGCACAGTCTTTAAAGCACTTAGAACACTACTTGGCTCATACACAAACTGATGTGTGTACACTGCCAGCACCCATCATTATATTTAAATCATTGTCTTATTCACCCAGTTTACTAAAGATGATGCCATGCTCTGTAACGATTTTTTTCAATCTTATAATTGTAAGGAAGTTTCTATTTTGACATAAAATATTGGTAAAAAAAAAAAGTGATAAGTATCACTTTTCCATATATAACATATATTCTTGAAGACAAGTGATCTCTTTACACAAATACCTAGTAACATCTCCAGCTAAACAGCTAGTATTTGAATGCACGTTAGGTACAAAATATTTCATGATTCATAGAAGATGCATGAAAACAGTGATAGAACTTACTTATTATGCATTTTATACTTATAATGTACAGGCCAACTTTAAAAAATAAAAAGGTCTTTTTTGTTCCCTCACATCCACAGACCACCCATAAAAACAAAAGTAAAACAAACAAGTAAAGCTTTTCATTAGATCTGCTGGCACAATATTTTTCAATATGTTGACAAAGAGCCTGGTTTCGCCAACTAATTATTACATTCATAATCCATGTCAAACTTTAAGAAGATCATTCATGTCACCAATGATTCAAATTTAGTTTGAGATTTAGGGAAAAGAGGAGGTTATCATGACAGAAAGCAAGTGTTTGTATAACCCACTTAAACAACTAGTTCTAGCAAGACCTAGAGGTAAATTATTATGTTCTAGTTAGTTTCTATTTAATTGGTAAGGTTATACTAACAGATTACTCAGGTGGGAAAAGTAAACGATATTCCATATAAATTGAGAAGCAAAACGACATGGTTAATCTGAAAATACATGTGAGTAGCAGTCTATACCTACCAAGAATACAAAGTGGACATAGTATTCACTGTTTCTATCAAATCTACAACTTTCAGATTGTTTCTAGTTGTCTTTGGTATTTAGCTTGATTTCCTATGTCTCATTTTGCTTACATTTCCATTTTAAAATCTTTGGTAAACAACTTCTTTTAATGTTTTACTATCACCACTTTTTTTAAAAAAAACAAACAGTAAGTAGGGCTATGGGTAAAACAGTTACAAAAAGAATACACAGTCAAGTGGAGAGACAGAGGAACCAAACATTTGCTTTTTGCATGTTAATTTCTTACCAAAACACATACATACAAGATGGGATATGAAGGGTAAGCAATAAATATTCAAGAGGAGACTAGCACAAGATCCACTGCCATTCATAGGAATAAGTCTATTTACTCACAAGGTGTTTCGTATAGTGTTCTTACAAACTGTACTAGCTAATATTTCAAGTATATTACTGATAATTTGTTGAATAATAGAAACTTACAGTAATAATAAGTTCCGATTTGAGTCTTTACTTAACACTTGGTGTTTAGCACTCTATGTCTTATCTCATTTAAAATTCACAACACTGCAATGAAGTAGACACTATCAGAATCTCATTTTATCAATGAGAAAATGGAAACCAAGCATGTAATTGGTTAAACGCCATACAGCTATAGGTGGATGAACCACTGGAAGGCATCTCCCCTAGAGCTGCTAGAGGGAGTACAGCCTTACTGACACCTTGACTACAGACTTCTGGCCTCCATAACTGTGAGAGAATAAATTTCTGTTGTTTTAAGGAATTCTGTTTATGGCAATTTGATACAGCAACTACATGAAACTAATAGAGCTTATTGGTCATTTAAGTTTCCTATTCTTTGACTTGTTATTCATATCCCTTATTCACATTGTTCAGGGATTGTCTGAGTTTTCATACTGATATACAGGAGTTATGTACACACCTTAGATTTTAAGCCCCTGTTGACTATAAGCACTGTAATATCTTTCTCAGTCTTTGGCAGCCAATGTCCCTAGTTAAGATTGGTTAGGCCTCAGAACCCTATCTCCTAGGTAAGGTTTCTCCTTCCAGAACCCAGATGGCAAAATGGTGACTTGAGCTTATGAGCAAGACACATGAATCCATGATTGGCTCTTCTATAACTGACACAGGATTTCTGTGCCTTGTAATTTAAAAGTAGCAAATATTATTCTGCCTATGCCTTAAAAACATGAAAAAGATTCTCTTTTCTATACACCGTCCAAACAGAGGTCATTCTGCTTTGAATAAGGTCTGAAGTATACAGGTCTGCCTCTAAAACAAAAGCTGCTTTCCTATGGACAAAGATAGCTTTAGTCATCTTCTATGGTCAAAATTCTCACGGACACAAGGCTTAAAACCTCTCAACACAATGTATTGCAAAGAAAAAAAAGCCAATTGTACAAGTACAAAAACCAACCACAGTGCAAAGCTCCAAAGTAAAAACCCCACATGGTCTGCCCCTAGTAAGGTACTACACCAAAGCTTAAAGTCATCCACCCTGACACTAGGAGAAACAATAATGACATGATTTTGCTCCTCTAGATTTTACTAAAAGCTGTTATCTTCTATCTACAATTCGATATGAAAACTCTGAAAGTATTTTTCCCCATAAGTATGCAGCAAATTCATTGGGGGAGGGGAAAAAAGCTGATATTTCAAAATTGCTAGAAGAATACATTTCAAATGTTCTCATCACAAAAAAAGTATGTGAGGTGATAAATATGTTACTTAGCTTGATACCCTCATTCCATATTGTATATGTGTCATAACATCACATTATACACCATAAACATACAATTATAATTTGTCAATTACAAATATTAATTTTTTAAAAAACTGATCTGAAGTAATGGAAGTCTATGCATTCATTCAGTATGACTATTCATATATGTTGCTACAGGAATATTTGTTTTATGAAAAAAAGCCTGCCTCGGACCTTACTGGGGTACTATCTAACATGTGGCATATGTACTATGCTACATTTCTGATATCTAAAACAATGGTCCACCCTGCATAGGGCAGGCCCACCCCCTTCTGCTACCATCACTACCAAAAAGGCAGGAAAATACAACCTACGTCTCCACTCCTAGACAAAATCCCTTGCAAAGCTAACAGCCTAAAAGAGCAGGGGTAAGGGAGCTCCCAGTCAGCAGAAAGCTCCACACAGAAAGGAACGCATTTGGTTTTCTGTCCTTTGTGCGGTGGGGGGAGGGGGGAGGGATAGCATTAGGAGATATACCTAATGTAAATGACGAGTTAATGGGTGCAGCACACCAACATGGCACATGTATACATATGTAACAAACCTGCACGTTGTGCACATCTACCCTAGAACTTAAAGTATAATAATTAAAAATAAATAAATAAATAAGAAAGGCAGGCATGCCTGGTTTCTCCTTCCAACCTCATCTACCAGGTAAATCATGAGGAGGAAGTCAAAGGTAGAGTGCGACCAAGGGGCACTGACTCTGCTAATATGGTGGTTCTTGGGAGGGGTGGGGAATGGAGGGAGGCCCAGAAAGGGAAACACTGATTTATAAACAAGAAAGCAGAACCCAAAGGAAATAATGGGGTTTTGTCCCTACTTGGAATGTGAACATGACTTTTTCTACTAGAACACAAAATAAAATTTCAAATGTTGACAAACTCTGTAATGTGGTATCATTTCTGATTTTCAATATCCCAACAAAATTTGCCACTTAGAACTTTATAATGAGCTAAATGGCAAAACAAGGACTCCTTTTGTTGTGTGAATACTTCCTAACATATTTTTTATATTCATACTTTTGAATTCAGGATACAATTTATCCTACAGCTTATTTTCAACATACTTGTCTTTATCTTTCACTTGTTATAATTGTGAGCTAATTTTTCAAATAGTCTTGTCAAAACCCAATTAAGAAGTTATCTCCTCTTCTCAATTTGGTCCCACAAAGCAAGTAAAGATGACAAATATTTAGTAGCAATGCCTCAGTAGTCTGGCAACTTCAAAGATGTGTAAATTGAGGGTAAAAACACATAAAAACCAGACTACAAATAATCATTGCTGCATTTTTCAAATACTTTTAGAATAGGTAAGAATATTAAACTGATAAGACCACATAAAAATGTTTACAAAAATTATAAGACACTTATGACGCAACTTACATATGATACTGGTTAAATGTTTCTATGTGGAAGTTATGTTGGAACTGAAAGGGTAATAACTAACTTTCATAACCAGATGTAAATACTAAAAACGAAGTAGCTTCAAGATTCAGGAAGGTAAACAACACTCTAATATAGAAAATCTTCTTATACAACCTGCAGCAACCGAAATCTTTCCATCCCTTTCGTTTAGCTAATGGGCCTTAAATTTATAAATGCACCTTGGTGAGGGCATAAGCGTTTTCCCTGTGTAGTAAAATTCCTGGGCAGAAAAATATTGAAATACAACTCAATTATCCTAGCACATGAGCAGTATATCCCACATTCTTTTTTGTCTGTTTGAAGACAAGGTCTTGCTCGGTCACCTAGGCTGGAGTACAGTGACACAATCATAGGTCACTGCAGCCTTAACTAGCTGAGTTCAAGTGATCCTCTGCTTCAGCCCCCCAAGTTGCTGGTACTATAGGTGCATTCCACCACACTCGGCTAATTTTTTTGTTTTTTTTTTTTTTTTTTGTAGAGACAAAGTCTCTCTATGTTGCCCAGACTGGTCTCGAACTCCTGGACTCAAAGCAATCCTCATGCCTCAGCCTCCTAAAATGTTGGGATTACAGGCATGAGCCACCACGCCTGGCCCCCTCATTCTTTAGTTTAAAAAAACACATTTAG
Source organism: Pongo pygmaeus (assembly GCF_028885625.2). Lineage (NCBI taxonomy): Eukaryota > Metazoa > Chordata > Mammalia > Primates > Hominidae > Pongo > Pongo pygmaeus. Next base: position 121,624,162 of record NC_072379.2, read on the forward strand.
AGTTTACTAAGCTAGAAGCTTTATATATGTAGTTTATGTGATTGCCATTATACAATTCAACCATTACATCTTAATTTGACTACTCAAAGAACTGCCTGTCAGCATTCTCCATCATATTCCTATATATCTGGAAATTTCTTGACATGGAAAAATGACAAGAAGGGGGAAGAGGATGTGGGAGGGGCAAAAGGAAAGCAGGTGAGTAGGGGAGAGAGGGAAAAAGGAGGTAGAAGTAGAAAGAGGGAGGAAGAAAGATGGGGAGGCTTAGGGAAAGCAGCCTAAAGGATATTGCCAGTGAGCTTAGTCTTACAGGACAGGAAGAGTTCTCCAGGTAGTTAAGGGTAGCCATGGCCTTCTAAACAGGGAACAGAATAGATAGCAAGTTGTATATGGCATAGTCAGTACCCACAGGTTTTTCTCCGTTGCTAACAGTCTAGTGAGTGTAACAAAGCTTAGCGAAATGAGGATACAAGAGTTGGCAGGGAACTGATCAAATGGGGCCATGTTAAGGCTTTTATAATCCAAGCATTACAACACAACACTTAAAGAAAGAACCAAACACTGTGGTCAAGCTGAAGCACTGATCACCTACTACCTCTTAGAGGACCAAGTTGTGAGCTCAAGACTCTAATCATAAGCTGGTATGGGATAACAGAGAACAGACACAATGGAATGAACCTGTTTCTTAGAAACAATCTGCCCAACAGTCAATGGTCATGGTGGACTCTATCCTGCTTTCTCCTCCAACCTGGCTTCTCTAGAACCCGCTGCATTTATGATAATAATTACTTGCCACCTACTGTTTTGATAATAAAACTTTTAGGACTGACATCCTATGCCATAAATGTACACAATTTTGAGGAACTGAGTAAAGGAAAAGCCACAGTGTAAATCCCTCTACATTATATAAACACAGCTCCCTTTGAATTCTCATCAGAGACATGGGCAAGCCAGGGTCTTTGGGTGTAAGAGGAGGGAGCCATGGGCATCAGTCACTGCAGAGGGCCCTGAGGGGTGAGGCAGCTTGACTGGTGCCAAGAGCTCTGCAAAGAGGGGAAAGGAGAAGTGAGGAAAGGAAGAAAGTGAGGGGAAGAAGGGGTGGGAGAGAGAGAGGGAACTAGTGGCTTCATGCATGAGGAGAGCAAGCTGGAAGTCCCCAACACAGCCTTCCTCCCTGCTCTGAACTTGTTCAAATCATCCACTTCCTCTGACTATCTGACTATCCCCCTATCCTTCTGTTAAAGAAGGCAGGGGAACAAGTTCACACCAGAGCTGCCGCCTTAGTGCACTGGCACGTGCAATGACGCCAATTTGAAAAACAAAGCCATGCTGGGCAGAAAGAGAGAGAGAAAAGGCTGGTCTCCACTTTCCTTCCTAACATGCACGAGCAGAAGTTAAGTGTATTTAATACCTTTACTCTTGAAGGGTTCTTCATATCCATCTACAGTCACTGACTTAATAACTTCTGTCCATGCTACACCATCAAATGTGCACATAAATTTATTAGGAAAGTAGAAAATGAGGATGGCAATTAAATTCTATGTGATATAATAATTTTTAGAACAGAAAACTCAATAATCAAGCTAAGATCTCAGCAGTATATAAAGAATTAAATATATTCCAAGGTGATTGAAAAAAATCATGACTGAAAAAAGGAAAAAATATCATCACTTATGGCTTTAACAAAATCTTGCATAGATTAATGGTCATTAGGGAAAGAAAAACTACCTCTCTGCAATCATTTGTTGTAACATAGAAAATACAAGCTCATATAAACCATCTCAAAGAGGAAAGAACTTGCTCAAAAAAGAGTTATTGGAATGGAAACTCTAATTATTAAAATAGTATTTCCTAGACATTATGCTTGAATTAAATACTGCAGTCTCCTCCTAACTTTGGAGCACTGGACTATTTCAATACCAAATAATCAGTGGATATTTGAAAGCTGAGTAGAAATAAAACCAATAGGAATGTCATACTAAAAGTGTCAATCAGACCCAACAAGTCATTCTAGAGTAACTATTTTAAAGACAGTAAATGTATGCCATAATAAAACCACAATACCATTAAATTACACTTTTAGTTATAATTTCTAGAAGTAATTTGAGAGGACATGCAAAACATATCCAAACAAAATTAAAAACACATGAAAATGGTATTAATGCTGTTGTAATTGTATATTCTTAAATATACCTTGACAGTAAATAAGCTTTCAGGTACTGTGAAAGTATAAAAGATAACTTCATAGAGGTGTGTGTATATATACACATATATACGTATACATATCTACATATATATGTAGATATAAGTATGTATGTATATACATATATGTATATACGTATAAGTATATATACATATATGTATATACGTATAAGTATATATACATATATGTATATACGTATAAGTATATATACATATATGTGTATGTATATATGCATATATGTATGTATGCATATATGTATGTGTATGTATGTATGCATATATGTATATGTATATACATACACATGTATACGTATATACATACATATATACATAGACATACATATATGTATGTCTATGTATACACACAGAGCGAGAGAGAGAGCGTGTGTGAAATTTTGGGGTCTTTTAATATACCCCTAAAAAGGGTATACCTCCTGTAATATTCCTAAAAGTGAATCACCTAGTTTCAGACTGAAAACTGAATGTTCATAAGATTACTGCCACACACAGAAACAATGATGAGAGTTAACAAGTAGAATTGAATATTGCTGTTTGAATATTATTAAATTTACCGACATAAAGCTGGGGTGTATATTTTTGTACATCAAAAATGGCCAAATATTGGCAGTTTCATATGGTTTAACAAAAAAGCTATCATTTGAAATATATGTGCCAGGCATTGTGTTAATTATGTTAACATACTTAATCTTAATTTTTAGAGCTTCATGAGAAATTCATGTATCAATTTGTCTGTGCATAATATTTTCATTTTGAGGTGGGCATCACCACATTAAAGTCCTCTAGGTTTGCTCAACACGAAAAGGAAAACTTAAAAGAAAGACATCATTGTCATCAGTACCCCACTCCAAGCTGGTAAAGTCAGCCAGGACAATTCTAATAATTAATTGCTGCTTATAAGTCTGTCTCTCCTTAGAGACACAAAAAGCCCTTCAAACAATCAACAAATCCAGGAGCTGGTTTTTTGAAAAGATCAACAAAATTGATAGACCACTAGCAAGACTAATAAAGAAGAAGAGAGAGAAGAATCAAATAGATGCAATAAAAAATGATAAAGGGGATATCACCACTGATCCCACAGAAATACAAACTACCATCAGAGAATACTAAAAACACCTCTACGCAAATAAACTAGAAAATCTAGAAGAAATGGATAAATTCCTGGACACATACACCGTCCCAAGACTAACCCAGGAAGAAGTTGAATCTCTGAATAGACCAATAACAGGCTCTGAAATTGAGGCAATAATTAATAGCCTACCAACCAAAAAAAAGTCCAGGACTAGATGGATTCTAACAGAGGTACAAGGAGGAGCTAGTATCATTCCTTCTGAAACTATTCCAATCAATAGAAAAAGAGGGAATCCTCCTTAACTCATTTTATGACGCCAACATCATCCTGATACCAAAGCCTGGCAGAGAGACAACAAAAAAAGAGAATTTTAGACCAATATCCCTGATGAACATCGATGCAAAAATCCTCAATAAAATACTGGCAAACTGAATCCAGCAGCATATCAAAAATCTTATCCACCATGATCAACTGGGCTTCATCCCTGGGATGCAAGCCTGGTTCAACATATGAAAATCAATAAACGTAGTCCAGCATATAAACAGAACCAAAGACAAAAACCACATGATTATCTCAATGGATGCAGAAAAGGCCTTGGACAAAATTCAACAACCCTTCATGCTAAAAACTCTCAATAAATTTGGTATTGATGGGACATATCTCAAAATAGTAAGAGCTATCTATGACAAACCCACAGCCAATATCATACTGAATGGGCAAAAACTGGAAGCATTCCCTTTGAAAACTGGCACAAGACAGGGATGCCCTCTCTCACCACTCCTATTCAACATAGTGTTGGAAGTACTGGCCAGGGCAATCAGGCAGGAGAAAGAAAGAAAGGGTATTCAATTAGGAAGAGAAGAAGTCAAATTGTCCCTGTTTGCAGATGACATGACTGTATATTTAGAAAACCCCATCATCTCAGCCCAAAATCTCCTTAAGCTGATAAGCAACTTCAGCAAACTCTCAGGATACAAAATCAATGTGCAAAAATCACAAGCATTCTTATACACCAATAACAGACAAACAGAGAGCCAAATCATGAGTGAACTCCCATTCACAATTGCTTCAAAGAGAATAAAATACCTAGGAATCCAACTTACAAGGGATGTGAAGGACCTCTTCAAGGAGAACTACAAACCACTGCTCAGTGAAATAAAAGAGGACACAAACAAATGGAAGAACATTCCATGCTCATGGATAGGAAGAATCAATATCGTGAAAATGGCCATACCGCCCAAGGTAATTTATAGATTCAATGCCATCCCTATCAAGCTACCAATGACTTTCTTCACAGAATTGGAAAACACTAGTTTAAAGTTCATATGGAACCAAAAAAGAGCCCGCATTGCCAAGACAATCCTAAGCCAAAAGAACAAAGCTGGAGGCCTCATGCTACCTGACTTCAAACTATACTAAAAGGCTACAGTAACCAAAACAACATGGTACTGGGACCAAAACAGAGATATAGACCAATGGAACAGAACAGAGCCCTCAGAAATAATACCACACATCTACAAGAGTCTGATCTTTGACAAACCTGAAAAAACAAGAAATGAGGAAAGGATTCGTTATTTAATAAATGGTGCTGGGAAAACTGGCTAGCCATATGCAGAAAGCTGAAACTGGATCCCTTCCTTACACCTTATACAAAAATTAATTCAAGATGGATTAAAGACTTAAATGTTAGATCTAAAACCATAAAAACCCTAGAAGAAAACCTAGGCAATACCATTCAGGACACAGGCATGGGCAAGGACTTCATGTCTAAAACACCAAAAGCAATGGCAACAAAAGCCAAAATTGACAAATGGGATCTAATTAAACTAAAGAGCTTCTGCACAGCAAAAGAAACTACCATCAAAGTGAACAGGCAACCTACAAAATGGGAGAACATTTTTGCAATCTACTCATCTGACAAAGGGCTAATATCCAGAATCTACAAAGGACTTAAAGAAATCTACAAGAAAGAAAACAACCCCATCAAAAAGTGAGTGAAGGATATGAACAGACACTTCTCAAAAGAAGACATCTATGCAGCCAAAAGACACATGAAAAAATGCTCATCATCACTGGCCATCAGGGAAATGCAAATCAAAACCACAATGAGATACCATCTCACACCAGTTAGAATGGCAATCATTAAAAAGTCAGGAAACAACAGGTGCTGGAGAGGATGTGGAGAAATAGGAACACCTTTACACTGTTGGTGGGACTGTAAACTGGTTCAACCATTGTGGAAGACAGTGTGGCGATTCCTCAAGGATCTAGAACTAGAAATACCATTTGACTTAGCCATCCCATTACTGGGTATATACCCAAAGGATTAGAAATCATGTTGCTATAAAGACACATGCACACATATGTTTATTGTGGCACTATTCACAACAGCAAAGACTTGGAACCAACCCAAATGTCCAACAATGACAGACTGGATTAAGAAAATGTGGCACATATACACCATGGAATACTATGCAGCCATAAAAAATGATGAGTTCATGTCCTTTGCAGGGACATGGATGAAGCTGGAAACCATCATTCTCAGCAAACTGTCACAAGGATAGAAATTCAAACACCGCATGTTCTCACTCATAGGTGGGAACTGAACAATGAGAACACATGGACACAGGAAGGGGAATATCACACACTGGGGCCTGTTGTAGGGGAGGGGGGGGGAGGGATAGCATTAGGAGATATACCTAATGTAAATGACAAGTTGATGGGTGCAGCACACCAACATGGCACAGGTATACATATGTAACAAACCTGCACCTTGTGCACATATAGCCTAGAACTTAAAGTATAATAATAATAAAAAATTAAAAAATAAAAATAAAATAAAAATAAATCTGTCTCTCCTAGTAGACTGTGGGCTCATGGAAGTCAGGGACCTTGCCTTGTTCATCTTTTTATTTCCAGGGCATATGGCAATACCTGACTAGCACTTAAAAAAATTCATTTAATTAATTATTTACTCAGATAAATTGATTGCTTAGTGTCTACTATATGTTCAGTGCCGTATAAGCCATGGTATCCTGCTCGGAAGCAGCTTATAATTATCAGAAAGCAGTACACATGATAATATAAATTAAGTGCTGAATTGTGCAAAACCATGGCAGATACTTGTGGGAAAGCAATGCTGTAGGTAATAATAGTAATAGCAGCTCACGTTTAGCTAAGGCAGTGTACTTAGCAATTCAACTTCATTAACTGGTTCAATCATCAACCATCCTTGGAGGCAAATACATTATTATCTCCATTTTACAGATGAATAAACTCAAGTATAGGAAGGTTACATAAACTCCATCAGTCACACAGATCTGGAAGTCCAATCCAGAAAGTACAAAACTCCCAACGTTTTTTCACCTTTTTTTTTCCATGTGTTTAAATTCTATTTCCTCCGTGCAGAAGCCTCCACAAATCCTGTAAGTCAGCGATTTCTAACCATTTTTGAATCATGAACCTTTCGGCAGTCTGTTGAAGCCTAGTGATTGTGATCTCTTCTCAGGATTATGCTTTTAAATGCATAAAAATAAGTCCATAAGATTACAGAGAAAAGCAATTATAATGAAATACAGTTATAAAATTATTTTAAAAAACAAATTTGTGTTATAGTAATATGTGTTTCTATGACAACTTGTTAACAAATGTAAAAAGGGATTTAAGAGTAATGTAGTTTCGGTGTAGTTCATGAACACAAACATATTTTGAGAGAGGTGCAGTGGAATGTAATGTGATATGAAAATATATGTTTCTTTTGGTAATAATGACACAGGCACTGCTAGTACTACTGTAGTTCATTGTCTAAGTCATAATATAAGTGAAGGCTATATCTCAGAGGTTAGTGAATATAAGGATCTAATGTTTTCCCATCCTAGTTCACAGACCCCCTGAATTCTATCCAGATTAAAAATCCCTGTTTGCAAACTACAACTCATCCATTTTACTGTGAAAACATCTCTTTTATATATATATGTATAGGTATATATGCATATGCGTGTGTATGTATATAAGTGGATGGATGGATAGATTGATTGATTGGTTTAGGGGGTACAAGTGTAGTTGTGTTATATCATGGATATACTGCATGGACCATCTGGGCTTTTAGTGTACCCATCACCCAAATAGTGTACATGTACCCAGTAGGTAGTATTTCATCCCTCACTTCCCTCCCCCCACCCTCTCATTTTGAGAAATGCAAATTAAAACCACAATGAGATAGCATCTTAACACCAGTCAGATTGGCTTATTACTAAAAAGTCAAAAAATGGCCAGCCACAGTAGTTCACGCCTATAATCCCAGCACTTTGGGAGGCTGAGGCAGGAAGATCACTTGAGCCCAGGAGTTTGAGGCTGCAGTGAGCTGTGATCACATTACTGTACTCCAGCCTAGGACAGAGAGAGAGACCATGGTCTTGCCTCACATGTTGGTTGCAAATGCCGGGAATATACCCTAATCCATAGTGAAACAGGAAGTACTTAAGAGCAAGGTAGAACCAACATGCCCTGCAGGATGCCTGGATGACACCTCACAGATAGCAGATACCTATTTATGAGATAAATTCATACATATTTTATATCACCCTCGTGTCCCTAAAAAGAGTTGGTATCTCCTAAACAGATTGAATTTTTTTTTCAAATAGTGTTTATTCAAGACACTAAATTTTAACTCACCAGCTTAACCACTCTAAATAAAACTCTCATTCACCAATCTGGATTCAGATGCAAAAGAATGCTTTCCCAATGATCTTGTGAAAATAAGATTCTCCATACTGTCTCATAGAAACAGTCAATGACAAAAATGAATATTCTTGACAACTGTAAGGGGGACTATGTCTTTAGTCTGTTTTATGTTGTGTCAAATGAAAATTATCCTCCCAATAAGTACTTTGAAAATCAATATAAAATTAAATTTTATAAACAAAACGAATAGTGTACTAGGAAATAGATGAACAATGACTATCTTAGCTAGTCACAGGCTTGCATATGTTACTTGTTTAATGCTCTACGCTTTCCAAAAGCTTAATCTATCCATTTTTAAGACAATGAAAGAGAAAAGCTTTAAACATGTCAAGGTGAAGCCAGCCCCCACTGTGACTGTGCTAACACAGGTACACGTGTTTCCTCTCAAGATCTATCCCTGAAGCCAAAGAGAAAAAGCTTTAAAAATAGAAGCTTAATGATAAAAAGAACTATTGAGTAAATCTGACAGAGGATTAGAAAGGACATGCACAAAACTGACTTAAGAGTAACATCTGAGCAAGCATAAAACTTATGATGCTGTCAGGGTCGTAGAGTCAGGGAAATGGGATTATTTACTCTTAAAAACTGTTTTAAAAAAGAACATAAAACAAAATTGTAACTCTAAAATTAGGAAGAGCTTCCTGATACAAAAAAAAAAAAAAAACTGTCCACATATAAGATAGGGTTTGCTTAATGAGGTGGATAACTAACTATAGGTGTTCAAAGAAACATTACTTAACCTTAAGCTGACAAGATAAATAAAGTAAAATGAATAAAACTAAATAACTTCCTGAGGAAAGGCATTTAAAGTTAAAGAGCATTTCCCTGATTAATGAAGGAGTAATCCTGTAAAATGGAATCTGTGATCAAATGGACTTCCCCATCAGAAAGCTGCAGCAGTGCCACGGCTCAGAATTCCTCTAAGTACTAACTTTGCATTTTTCCCTCATGAAAGATACGGCTTTGCTGACACTGGGTTTAAAGAACCAAGAGTATCAGAAAGCCTGATAAACAAATGTGCCCTTCAAAGGATTATAAATAGACATGAGCGTAAATTCTTTCTGAATTGTGGTGCCAGCTTAAACTATTAAGACTATGGCATAGCACAAACATAAGCATCTCAGATCTGTCAAGGTCCTACCTTTGCAATGTGTTAGCTCTAAACCGAGTACCCTTTCCTTGGGCCGGGGAATTAGAAAATGCTACATTGAAGTAAATTGCATGTGCTTCTTTCTGTTCTTGGCAGCTACCTAGCTTGGATTAAATTTCTAGGCCACTGATGAAATTGAGAATTTATACCAAGTTTACTTACCCACAGCCCACCTATATAGATGCACTATCTTTTTATAAGAATATACAAGCAGAAGGAAAGAGAAGAATGAAGAGTTAACAGAGGTCTAGCCCTGCCCTCTGCCACAAATTTGCTAAGTAGGCATGAAAAATTGACACTCTCAGTTTCACCTAAAAATGCATGAGGAGAGAAGAGGAAAATGCTCAAACAAGATGATTTTCTCAGCTACCTTCAAGCAACAAAATTCTACAATCCATGCATTATCTAGTCTTCATAACAAAACAGATGCCATCAAGAATGCAGGCAACTTTACAGAACACACTCACAGGCAACAGAAACCCAGATATTGTATACAACAATAGGAATCTCAGACATGAAAACACATTGTGCAAATTCTTACTCAACACTTAATTTAAAATGCCATCCTTAGAATATAAGAAAATACGAAGTGAAATACAATGGTTAATATCAAAAACAGCAAATACAATGTGATCTGCAGAGCTCAGTGCAAATTTAGAATATCACTTCTCATTACTGGTTATGGATTTCATCTATGAATGTGTTGACATTTTTTATCTCCTCTTGCCACAGCCTGCCAATCTTGGTTTACTTAGCGATCAACTCGCTACAAAAAAACAGGCTTTTTCCAGGGCATTATTGCAAAGTTTAAAAGGTATTTCGACAGGTCAAACATCCCTTGAAATATGAAAAGTAAATTTTTCTATTCCAAAGTAAAATGACAAAAATTTTTCATCAAAATATTTAAATGCCAATCTTCCCAGCTCCTCTCTCTCTCTAGCTTACAAACATAAGACCAAGCAATGCAGTATACCTATCAAGGATAAAAAAGTAAGGTAATTACATAAAATTTTAAAAGCCTGAAAAGACTCTTAGTTTTCACAAAGAAACCAATAAACAACTGCAATTTTATATTATATATAATCCTTTAAGCCAATCCTTCAACATACATTATGTATATAATGTAATATATGTAGCATATATAATGTATAATGTATACATTATATATGCTATGTATAATATATATTATATATAATATACATTATATATGCTATGTGTAATATATATTATATATAATATACATTATATATGCTATGTGTAATATATATTATATAATATACATTATATATGCTATGTGTAATATATATTATATAATATACATTATATATGCTATGTATAATATATGATATACATTATATATGCTATGTATAATATATTATATAATATACATTATATAGGCTATGTATAATATATAATATACATTATATAGGCTATGTATAATATATTATAAATATACATTATATATGCTATGTATATTATATAATATACATTATATATGCTGTGTATAATATATATTATATACAGATTCAGAAATGGCTATCACAGCTAAAGGATAATAAGCATAATAAATGAGCAAATTACCACTTAAAGATTATTAATAGTTGAAAACAGCTGCATACAGCAAACAATATATATAACATCCCTGAAAACATAGACTTCAAATGATGTAAGAAGCCAAAAAAGATCATAGAATCATAGAATAACTAGGTTAGAAAGAACATGAAAGGCCAACCATGCTTCATATGTATCTAGCATCTTCAAGGAAACACAAAATCATGAAATGAAGGAGACTCATATTCAAAAGAAATTTCATTACAATACAAAGTAATACTTTTAGAAAAAGATAATTATGGAGAAAGTAAGAATAAAAACAAGACCAAAATATACAGTTTCTAGATAGAGCAATAAGTACTGCAAAACCCGTTCACTCAGTCATCAAGTATTCATTGAATATATTTGTGTGCTAAACTGGGGATACAATGGTAAACAGAAATGGCTCTTTCATGGAACATACATTCTAGAAGTTATAAGGTCTGCATCAATATGGTTCTCAAATGACAATGTGAATCAAAATTATCAAGGCTGTGAACAAATGTGATCCCAAAAGAGCCAATCCTTCAAGATGGATCCCAAGTAGCTAACTAGGTTTACATTCAAATTGAGTCAAGTGGCCATTTGCTGACTAGAAGTCATACATGTTACTCGGAGTTCCCTGAAAATTCACACCTCTGTTTAACTTTGGGACTTTAGGAACTCACCTGAACCCACCAATCAGAGCTCACCTACCTTGTCCAATCAGGGCCCAGTTATATCCAACCAATCAGAACTTGCTTGTGTTGACCAGTGAGAGCTAAGCAAGTTTGAATCCTTTATTTGCATAAGTGGACCTGACTGGGAACCTAGTGTAAAATGTTTCACTATAAAATCAGAGCCCATTGCTTGAGTCAAGGATTTCTAGGCCACAGTAAGCTATGATCACATCACTGCACTCTAGTCAGGATGACTGAATGAGACCTTGTCTCAAAATAAATTAACTTAAAAGTCAAAATTAAATAAATGAAATTCCTTTTCAGAGAACTTTTGTTCACGAGGCACAGGTTCAAAATTCAGATGTTGAAGCCCCATTCTCAGAAATTCTTATTCAACAGGTCTTGTATGGAACCTAGGAGTCTGCTTTTACTCAGCTACGGTGGTATGAGGTTCTTAGCTCTGCTTTTAATTAGCTATGCAGTTTTGGACAAGTCACTTAACTTCATGAGTAAGATGGGAATAATTATCTTGTTTATAAGACTCATTCTAAAATATAAACATATATTTAAATATATTTTAATTTCTCTGATGTCTGAGATTGCTAATAGATTTTGAAGTGTCCACAGTACCTGACATAGGTATACTCAAAATGGCAACTGTGAAATAACGATAGCATGCCAGAAATAGTAAAAAAAAAAAAATCTGGATTCACATTTAACTCGGATGCTTACAATATGTAACACTGGAAAAGTCATTTAACCTCTGTGAGCTTCAATTTCTATTTATGTAAAGTGTAGGTAATAATACTTGCACTGTTTATTGCAAGGAGATATTGAAAGAAGAAAAGTTAAGACTTCTGGTAAACTATAAAAATTACTACATAAAAGTAATAATACATAAATAAAACAAAGATCATGATCACAGCAAAATATACTTCTAAAAAAATTAAAGGCTTTTTGGGAAAAAAATTGAGAAGCAACTTTTCTACGTTATTTTTCCAACTAAATTTATTTATTCATTCAAGAGTTTGTTGCATACCAAGTGTGTACTACCTGGAAAACAGTAACTCCACAACTGCACCTCAGGAATGCAAACTCCATAATTAGCATCACAAATCTTAACACATTTTGAGACGCGCACAAAGACATGTTAGATATAGTTTCACAACTAAATACTAGCTGGAAATACGAACAAAAGTATAGAAAACCCTCGGTCACCAAGTCAAACCACCTCTTCAATGCTTACATCTCTTTCTGTAACAATCCTAGCAGGTAGTCATTTAATTCCAATGGTTAGCAATCCACCAATTCTAAGAGAATCATCTGGAAAGCTTTCAAAAGCATGAATTCTTTAAGTCTGATTCAGAAAGTCTGAGACAGAACCCCAGGACCTGTTTCTGTAGTATGTTTCCCAAGTGACTGTGAAGGGCCACTAGAATCAAGTTGTGATGCTATACTCAACCAGTCCATTCTATTTTGGGGCACCGCAACCAAACTCTAGCTATATTAGGTTGAAATCTTCCCAACTTCAGTTTCCAACTAAGTCCTAGTTTTACTCTTGGGATTGCATACAACACCATAAACCCAATCTATCTACAGGTTAAACACCCCCAGCTCCTTCAACTTACACATGGCATGTTTTAAACCTGATCACCCTAAATTTGTGCACATTTTTAATTCATATATGGTGCCCAGAAGAGAACATAATCCTCATGTAGAACACAATGGGGATACTCTCTCCTTCACTGGAGTTACAATATTTTTATTAGCACGGCTTGTGTGCCTTTTTTTCAATCTGTATTCTGTTGAAATGTATGCCTTTTTGTAAACTGTGGCCACATCATATTATGCTTACTTTTAAAAACTCACTTATTTTGAAATATTTTTAGGTTTACACAAAAGTTACAATGATAGTACAAAGAATTCCCTCATCCCCCTGCTGACCCAATTTCAATTTCCCTAACCTTATCATCTTAGAGTGCAGCAGTGCATTTATCAAAACCAAATATGAGCCTACTGTTTCACTAAAAACTTTATATCTTTTTATACAGATTACTTCCCTGAGCTACATTTCCTTCATCCCAAATACAGACTTTTGGCTTTTCTTTAGTTTAAGTACATGAGGCAAATATAGAAATTTACAGTTAATACTGTAAGATTCAAATATTGAATTTTACATGATGAAATCTTCCTCTGACTCTTACAAGGTGAAATCTAAGGTCCTATAGATGTTAAAATTTTGAGCTCCTATAACTTGTTAAGATATTCTGAGACAAGGTCCAGTTGGAAATACCCACTCTTGACATTAGATTTATGTCATATACATATTTAGTCAGCAAAACTTCCATTATTTCATTTAATTCAATAGGCTGAGGCTTGGGGTAAGGTAAACTTCTCTAGAGTTGCATTAATTAACCTCTGATGCATACCATCACTATTACAAATCCAATCAGTTAACAGTACATCCAATTACTTAATATTTTTACACAAAAATATTCTTGCCTCAGGTAAGTTCAGACCCATTGTATCTCCACATTTTCCCTTGTTTATTAGTCTAATATATATTTGCATAGTATGCTTCTTCAGCTGAAAGGTGTTGAGTACCTGCACAGTGAAAGGAATCCATTCCCTCAAATGACTCTGAAATGCTTAGGCAAAAAATGAACTCTCTAAACTAACAGCTAGTGGCAACTCACTGAGGCAGTTAATGACCGTGTGTGAAAACTGGTGCTCATAGGAAATCCATAGAGAAATTCCTATGAGTCACAAGCTAGAATCAGAAGAAATAGCAGGATGGTATTGGTAGTATTATTTCTTTAGCAAGCAAAGAGAATTCAATTTATCCTCTTGAAATTAGTTACTAGCTTTAATTATTACAAAACTTAGGGAACAAAATTGCATAAGATAGTAATTTACTATTGAAATCCAGATTTAAAAGGATAATTTAGACATGTGGACCTAAAGATAGCTATAGTCAGCTGTATCAATCACTGCCAGAAGATTTTTCTAAATAAATAGTTTACTTCTCCTCAAAAGATGTGACTAATTTCGATTCTGTTTATCTCTCAAAACCAGCCTGTGGAATTAGAGCTTTTAAATTGCTAAATAGAACTGACAATGCTTTCAAAAAGGTTGCAAACTCAGAGCCTTCCTGTCAGACCAGCAAGCTTCTTTAAAATGAGAAACCCATAAAAATAATAAAAAAACCTTTTAAAATGCATCAGAAAGCCAAAAACAAAGCTCTTCAAACTTACCTCATAATAACTCCGAACTGCGTTGCAAAATGCTTCATCAGCTACAATCTGGGTTTCCCCATTGAGGAAGGCCTGGAACCGTTCTTTCAGTAACTGCAACTGTTGTTTGTTAAGCTACAAGAAAAAGAGAAAATAAGCAGATAAATTGGCCAGTACATGAAAAAATAATGACTATTAAAAATCATAGTTGCTGTATATTAGATTTCACATCTAGAATTAACTTTATAGTAAAGAAAAATAAAAGCTAAAATATCCTACTACTTGTTCTAATGGTTAGACCTTATTCGAGATGGAGTCAAGCTCTGTCATCCAGGCTGGAGTGCAGTGGTGTGATCTCGGCTAACTGCAGCCTCCACCTCCCGGGTTCAAGCGATTCTCCTGCCTCAGACTCCTGAGTAACTGGGATTATGGTGCCTGCCATCACACCTTGCTAATTTTTGTATTTTTAGTAGAGATGTTGGCCAGACTGGTCTCAAACTTCTAACCTCAAATGATCCGCCTGCCTTGGCCTCCCAGTGTGCTGGGATTACAGGCATGAGCCACTGCACCCAGACACTAATGGTTAGACTTTAAAACATTTCCAAGTCATTTCATGTACTCTGTAATCCTGATATGGAAGTGGAATCCAAATTTCTACCCCAAATTTCCAGAATCCTGATATGGAAGTGGAATCCAAATTTCTACCCCAAGTTTCTACCCCAAATTTCCAGAATTCTTGTGATTGCCACACCAGTTTCTTTATAGAGACAGGGAAATATAAAATTTGGATAAGAAATTAACTAATAGTTAATATTAATAATATTATACAAAATTGCCAGCTGTTCTAAACAGAGAAAGTAGAGAGGAGCTTAGAGATAAGGGAGGGATGCCTTGGACAAGAGGTAATAGGAAGAAAGACTGAAAAGACAGAATGGACCCTAAGAAAGACCCCTCTGGAAAAACAGCCATTGCATGCCAAAATTTGGATTCCAGGAACAAACATACATCAATACCTGAGTTTAGATAAATGAACGAATAATAAGGAGAAGACAAAGACGACAAATCCAAAAGGGAACAGAGAGGCAGCAGGTAGGCAGTGAATGCGTCTTTGAGCACATAGGAGAAAATGCTCTGAACTGGGGAAGTGTACAACCAGGTGTCCTTACCCTGGGTCTAGCTTCCATAATTAATACAGAGGGTGAATTAGACACGAAATGTGACTTATCAATCATGTCCTCTAGTCATCAACTACAAGCAGGGTGAGCTACTTAATTTGTAGGGCCCAGTGCAAAATAAAAATAAGGAGCTTCTTAGTAAAAATATTAACAATTTCAAGACAGCAGGAACAAAGAGCATTAAGCTTAGTGCAGAGCCCTTCTAGGCACTAAGCCCTGCACAACTGTACACACAGGGGCATGTACTTCACTAGAAATAAGGCATCTTAGATCTTAGGTAATGCAGAAGCTTTTTTTTTATGCTTAACTGGAGAGAAAACAACATAGTCTTGGAGATAAAACAACAAATTCCAAAATACATAAGAAACAGCAAAGGAATGATCCTTCCATTTCATTTGATCCTGATCAGACTTTATTAACAAACTCATTCCAGTTCTGGAATCTACAGAGGGATGTGAAGCATCTGGAAACATACTGAGGATAAAATGATTAAAGGATTAGGAAGACTAAACAAACTGGTATGACTTGGCTTCAAAAAGAAGGCTGATGTGAAGTAAGTATAAATCTGTTCAAAAGGCTTATTAAATTGCCATTCAAATAAAAGGAAGACAGGCTCTTTCAAAAAATTGGTTTTATTTAGGACTCTAACAAATAAGACAGTTTGTAAATAAACTGTAGCTGGGAGTAACAGACTGATTTAAAAAAAAAATTAAAAACTGTCCTATTGTACCCAGGGGGGGAAAAAAAACTTTTGCCATGGGCAGTGAAGAAAGAAGACCATTCCATTTCTTTACTAAGGTTATCTCCTTCATTTTAGAGGAAGCTTAACCAAGCTGAGGTGCAGGAACATCATCATTATATTACAATCTCCATTTCTGTAATATTAAGAAAATGGAAGCAGGGACCTTTTGTATGGGTGCATACTAGCAAAGCAAATTAAGTTCATGACTTTAGCTCTCTAAGCATGATTCACAAAAGGGACCAAATGGAAATGGGACAGCAATTGCTGAGAGTGAGGCAGCTGAAAGCACTATAGTTACTAAGCTCTGGGAATGCCAAGAGGAGCTTCTCCTTGCAAGCCAAGTGAAATAATGGCAATGGAAATGTATGCAAAGAATGACAATGAACTGAAGGAGACCTTACTGATCACTTGTGCCAACTCCTTTGCTTGATAAATAAAATACATACTCTTCAAAAACTAGAACCTGTGTATTTTTTCATTCAATTTTATCAAAGACATCTTTTTTGTTAAACTCTTCTAAACTACCATATTTGCAATTTCTACATCATTAGTATTTAAGTTCTGCTATTATAACAGTGAGTTACTCTTTGGTAATTACAGTGTAGAAAATTCATGGATATGAATCAAGGAAAGGAGGTTTGGGCAAATCATCTTCTTGGAAGCTCCAACAAAGTTGATATAGTTCACAAAATATGCCAGAGGCACCTGGCTAAATGTCAGGCTTCAATATTTTTATGAATAGAGGATACTGCAGTTACATTTAAGACATAAAATGGATCAAATATGACAATTACATACAAAAAGCAAATAAATGAATACTTTATTAGCATAAAGAAGAAGTCTACATTTTCACATAGGCAAGATGGGGCAGGAAAAGAAAACTAAACTTAAAATCTAGCACTGGGGATAGCTGTCAGAAAGCAGTTTCCTAAAAGCTATTTGCATTATCAAGATAAACCAGACTGTATACCAAGAGATAGACCAGTGCAACAGATCGAAGAAACAGACCGAAATACAATCACAAATGTACTATAAAACACCTATATAGCAACTCAAATCAGTAGTAATGGATGGTCTACTCAAAGAATGGTGTTAAAATAATATAAAAGATGTTCCACCTCATGTCACCAGGGAAATGCAAATTAAAATAATGAGATTTACTACAAACCCATTAGAATGAACAAAATCCAGAACACAGAAAACACTTGATGCTGGCAAGGATATAGACCACAGGAACTCTCATTCTTTGCTACTGGAAAGCAAAATGGTATAGCTACTTTGTAAAACAGGTTGATGGTTTCTTACAAACTAATACACTTCTATCATATGATCCAGTAATCACAGTCCTTAGTACTTACCCAAATGAGTTGGAAATTTATGTCCACACAAATACCTGTACACAAATGTTTAAAGTAGCTTTTTTCATAATTGCAAAACTTCAGTAGATGAATGGATAAACTCGGATACATCCAACAATGGAATATTATTTAGCAAGTAATGAAATAAGCTATCAAGCCATGGAAAGACATGGAGGAACCTTAAATGCATATTACTATGTAAAAGCAGCCAATGTAAAAAGGCTACATACTGTACGACTCCAATGATATGACATTCTGGACAAGGCAAAGCTATGGAGACAGTAAAAAGATCAGCTGTTGATGACAGTGTAGGCTATGCATATATGGGGGCAGGATATATATAGGAAATTTCTGCACCATCCACTCAAGCTCAATTTTGTTGTGAAACTAAAATTTCTTTAAAAAAAACTCTATTAAAAATATTGAAATGTCATCAATTTATTTGCATTAAAAATAAATTTTACATGGCAAAAAATACCATAAGCAAAATAGGAAAAGATTAACTAGAAAAAAAATACTTGCAACTCATTACCCAAAGAGTTCATTTCTAAGCATATAGAGTTCCTAGAAATAGATAAGAACATCACAAATAAACCAACAGAAAAATGGACAAAATTGATATGTTCAGATAAAAGACTCTTAATCCATGAAAACAAGCCTACATTCATAAAAAGAATACAAATTAAAACTATATGAGAAGCGATTTTAAAGGTACATGTCCTTGGAATCAGCAATTCCACTTTGAGATTGGATCAATACTACAGATCCACCTGCACATGTGAGAAATGACATGTGTAGAAGGTTATTTACCACATAATTCTTAATTGCAAAAACATGGAAAATAACCTAAATGTTCATATATAGGAGACTAAATTATGCCACATCTATAAACAGTGGTATACTATTCACTGCATTAAAAGAGGCCGGGCACAGTGGCTCACGCCTGTAATCCCACCTCTCAGGGAGGCAAGAGGCAGGAGGATAGCTTAAGCCCAGGAGTTCGAGACTTGCCTGGGCAATATAGCGAGACCCCATTCTCCAGAAAAAGGAAAAAAAAAAAGTACTGATTTTAAATATTTTAAAAACATCTTGGGGCAGAAAGCAAGTTATAGAACAGCAGTTAAAATACGTCACCACTCACATAGAAAATGGACAAATAACATGTATGTGAATTTGCTTCCATATATAGACAGAAACTAGGGAAGAAGGATGGCTGTGGGAACGGGACAGACAGAAAATATAGGTAAAAGAGATTTTTCAACATTAGCACTTTATTCATTTTGAGTTTTCAAGTGAAACAACCCTTAAAATAAGCTACAACAGCAGCTTTGAACATTTTGAAACTCAAAACAGTTATGAAACACTGTGAATAGCTTAAATCCTATCCTACATGGAGACTGGACAACACACCAATTTTTTCCATTCTCCTTTCAGGTAAAAAAACTTACCCTGACTCTGTGTCTATTTTTTTAAATATTACAATCTTGAGGATTTCAAAATAGCTTAGACCAAGATTGTCAGAAAATAACCACAGTAATCATCCTATTCAACATTCTAATCAACGCATTAATCTGTACAAAATCTACGAAAGCAGACTTTCGGATTCCATTTGGGCCTATTAATACACACACATATACATACATCCTTTTATTATCTCAGTGAATCCTTTTCTAATTTGGGAAAAGTATAAAAATTGAAATCAGTGTCCCTATGGCTTCCATACAACTCTAGTACTACACACTATCTAAGACAAAACGGACTGTTACTTTCATTCTTTAATATAGCAGTTCAAGACTTTGAGGACAAAATAAAATGATTATTTAAGAGTTTTCTCTTTTCTAGAATAAATTTTGCCAGTTCGCTCCCATATCCTGGGTACTCTCCTAAGGATACATTCCAGTTTGCCATAAAATCACCATGTTAAATAAAACTAAGTATGATGGATACTTGGATGCAATGGATCATAAGTTCTGAGTTTACAGATGTGCAGAGTTGCTATTATAGCTTTTTAAAAAATCTAAACAAGCTGGGCGCAGTGGCTCATGCCTGTAATCCCAGCACTTTGGGAGGTCAAGGCAGGCAGATCACCTGAGGTCAGGAGTTCTAGACCAGCGTGGCCAACATGGTGAAACCCCCCTCTCTACTAAAAAAAATACAAAAATTAGCTGGGTGTGGTGGCATGTTCCTGTAGTCCCAGATACTTGGGAGGCCGAGGCAGGAGAATCGCTTGAATCCGAGAGGCGGAGGTTGCAGTGAGCCAAGATCATGCCATTGCACTCCAGCCTGGGTGACAGAGGAGACTCCATCTCAAAAAAAAAAAAAAAAAAAGAAAAAGAAATTAATTAAAATATATAATAATGTCCTTTGATATAAACATTCAAAAGGAAAACACTTTGAAAACTATAAGATTAAGCAAATGAAATTCACTACAATAGCAATGTCCCTCTTAAAATGTACTAGATAGACTGATCACCATTCTCTTAGGATAGTGTGGCCAACAAAGAGACAAGTGGGAGGGCCACTTCCCACATTCTAAGCATTCTATGTCTATTAATTCAAACTAAAAACCAATTAACTCTTGTTGGCAGTCACATCAACTGACTCACATTGTGCTTATAATCAACAAAAACTTCTAAAACATTCTTACATGTGCCTCAGTAAGCCATGTTCCACCTTGCTAGATGTATCTGAGCCACTGTTCTAGTTAAGAATTTTTATCCAATAATGTGTCATTATTGGATAGCTATAGAGAAGTTTTAAGTTGGGTCTATTCCTCATATACCATACATATATAGGATGTATATTACGATATATTCCAAATACATCAAAGGTTTAAGTGTAAAGAAATAAACATATACAAATAGTAAAAAAAAAAAAAAAAAAAAAAAAGAATTTTTTTTGGAATTCTGATTCCTTTACCTGATGACTACAGAGCTCTCTTGGCTTTGTTATAATCACTAACATAATAACATATTATCCATAGTCTCCTCCAGGTCGTTTTAAAAATATTCACCAGTTCAGGATTAAGGAAAGAATCCTGAATCCTGCCATTACATATACTCCTTCAGTTTAACATAATCTATCAATTAATATTATTTGGGGCAGTTGATTTATTATTATTTAGCATATGTTTTAATTTTGTCTTCAGACTACTATATTTACCAATGAATAAAATATTTTTAAATATGAAGGAAAATTTGACCAGCAGAAATCATCTATCAGGAATTTATAAGGCACATTCTATATAAAACTAAATTGCAGAAACTTAACTAAAACATAAATATCATTGCAAACATCTAAATACAACCAACAGATTAGCCTTGTAAAAAGAAAAAACTAAATTTTATAAATCTGACCTGGCTGTGATACTTCATCCACAATAATAACTGCCACCAGAAAAAACATTTAGATTCTAGGGTTCAGAGGTGTCTCATGTTTCTTATTTTTTCATATTCAAATTAGATTTCATCCTTTTCATTCTAAATCATGGATCAACTAAAGACTTAAGCCAGGATTTATACTACTGCAGGAGACCAGCCAATATGCAACCCAGGAACCTAGCAACCATGGCTCTATGGAGCCTGCCCTGACCTGCAGAACCCATCAGGAGTCTCAGTACTTACAGTGGAAGCTGTGTGACATCCTAGCAAGTAAAGGTGGTCACAGTCAGATTCCACAGCAAAGTGGCAGAAAACTTGTGGGTCCCTCCAGGATTGGGGCGTGGGTGTGCATTTACCTCATGTCAAAAAGTAATAAAAATGAGAAAAGTTTTTCAAAAAGGTAAAAGGCTTTACTCTAGGCACGGATGTTTCTTAAAATTCACAAAGGCATAGCTTTAAGGTTTGTCAATTAAAGAAAGATATTAATAGGAAAACACTAAAGGGTCAGTACTATTTTCTTCTTCCCTTCCTATCAACACTGTCAAAAACAGCTATATCAAACCACTGAAGCAAAATCATCAGTGCCTTCCATGTTTTTGAACTAACAATGCACCCCAAGCTGTGTATCAGAAAAATAGGGGGTTCCAGCTACATCTCATACCTTATAAATCCTGTGGGATGTGCTGATATTATCAGTGTCCTATTCAAATAAACTTTCCTGTCCTCTTCCATAAGCACAGATATTTGGGACAGTGAATAAATATGCCCATCTAATTCTACAAATGCCAGGTTCACTTGATAGAGATAGACATGGTCAAATGACCAAGTTAAGACCAACCAGATGTAAGCAAATGTATGCCTGACTTCCAGGAAACTGTAACAGGTGGCTAAAGTAAACACATTTTGCTTCTTTCTCTTTTTTCTTTTCCTGATGAATGGAATTTGATGTGCTAGCTGAAGTGTCACCTTGATTCATGAAGATGGTGAGGTGGCAAGATAAAAAGTGCCTCACACCACAGAGTGGATCAGCATTGCAACCCTAGACCACCTACCTCCCAACTTCCTTAACATGAGAGAGAAAACCTCCATACGTCCTGACCACTCTTATTGGGATTTATTGGTAATATGCAGTTAACAGTAATATGGTATTAAGTCCTAACTAATAAAAAGTAATAAAAAGTCCAATGAGGTACCGTACCTAACCAGAGGGAAAATACCATGGTACTATCGTGTGTTTTTTTGTAAACAAAGTTCATCTTAACTTATTCTAAAACATTTTTCCATGCTATTTCATATGAAAAACTCCTTATCCAATGAACTTGCCCCAGTGAACAGTGAACACCTAAGCTGGCTGGATATAGATTGAAAACAAAGTTATTTTGACAAACCGAATTCCATTGTCACACAGTGTTGACAGGACGATTTAAAAGCCCACAATTTATAAACACCATATTAATATGTTTTATAATAAAATGTAAACTAAGTGATAAGTACAGAACAGCAAACTCCCATTACATGGTGGACAAATGGACCCCAACCCAGTCTAGGCTCACTCAGCACTAAGTGAATGACGCCTACCCACATTCTCATTGACCTCCCAGTCCAATTCAAACCTCAGCAAAATTACATGTCATCATGGCATTGTCTGCGGTGGGCAGGGAGCTGGTGAATGCTAAGCTCCAAATGTTAAATCCGTGAATTATTCCATGAGTTTCCTTGTCATGTTCTACTGATCACATTCCATGTACATCTCATTTTTTTTCTTTTTTTTTACTTTATTGAACTATAACTGACAAGTAAAAACATAAACATTTAAGGTATACAAAGTATACAATGTTTTGATATAAGTTACACTGTTAAATAATTAAAACTAAGCTAATTAACACACCCATCATCTTACAGTTACCTTTCGTGTCTGTGTGTGTGTGTGTGCGCGGCAGGAGCGGTGAGAACATTTAAGGTCTACTCTTAGCAAATTTCAAATATATAATATGTTATTATTAATTATAGTCACTATGTTGTACACTAGATCCCCAGAACATTTTCATCCCACATAATTGAAACTTTGCCCTCTTCTAACATGTCTCATTAATCTTCTTAAAATTCTCTATATTTGTTACAAAGGATGAAACTAAGCTCAAAGAAGTTAAGGATCTTACTTAACCTCACATCTAGTGAGAGACAGGGATAGAATTTCAACCAGCATCTTGATCCCAAAGCCTATATTCTTTCCGATTATCATATTATTCCATTTCCCCCATAGCTACAGACTTCTTTCAATAAAAGATGTTTATCCCTATGCAATGTGTTGTATACAGCTTGTATGCATTTATTTGCTTATTATTTAAGTCTTTCCATTAGAACAAAAGCGGTTTTAGGATAAAAACTTGGTTATAGCCTGAAATCAGCAGGCTAAAACCAAGTTCTTATCCTAAAGCTGCTTTTGTTATAGATCAGGCCTAGCATATAGAATATCCTCATTTTTTTTTAAAGAATGAATAAATGAAGTAAGGGAAAGCAAATATCAGTTGGTTGCTATAAAACTATTCCCTACTAGGATAGCTACATCCTCTATCCTCATGCTTGCCTGACCCCACAAAAAAGTCAGTTTATCATGCAATAATAAAAATTCCAGGTAATTTCAACACACCACAATGGATCAGAAAAGTCTATCATAGATACCTTAACCTATTTTATTAATTAGTAAGTTTATGTATTACTAACGGGGAAGTAGAAATAAGAGTTCTGAAGTGAGACTACTTCTGTTTTTATCCATGATTCCCCCAAAAGTTGTAGGGCCTTAAGCAGGTCCCTTAACCTCAGTGCCTCAAGTTCTTCATCTATGTAATAAGGCAGTAACAATGGACATCTAACAGGGCTGTTGCATTAAATGATAGAATAACACATATTAAATGCTTTATAATTGCTATGATTTTAGAAATACATGGTCATTTTATTTCAGCAATTGCAGAAGCCACAAACAAAAACAAATATGAAGATGGATGCCAGTGAATAATTAACAATAGATGGATCCACAGTTGTGCTGTCCAACACAGTGGTCACTAACCACATGCAGCTATTGAGCACTTGAAAGGTGGCTAATCCAAGTTAACATACGTTTTAAGTTTGAAATACCAGATTTCAAACATTCAGAACCACAAAAAAAAAAGAATAAAAAAATACTCCCCAACCCCCACATTATAGATAAGAAAACAGACTGAGAGGTTAAGGTACAGACCCACTTAGGTCACAGAACTGGGAGCCTAACCTAGGTTTCCTGAACCCCAATCCGCAGTTTTTACTCTATCACGGGGTGTCCAATCTTTTGGCTTCCCTGGGCCACATTGGAAGAAGCAGATTGTCTTGGGCCACATGTAAAATACACTAACACTAATGACAGCTGATGAGCTGAGCTAAACACACGCACACACACACACACACACACACACGTTTTAAAGTTTACAAATTTGTGTTGGGCCGCATTGAAAGCCATCCTGGGCCGCATGCGACCTGTGGGCCAGACAAGCTTGCTCTATCACTACCTTCCCCTTACCCACTGGTATATTCTTATTTGATTCTATGTCTTCATTCACCTGAGCCTTACAAATGATAATCAAGGTAAGTGCTGAGGAGTTATTTAACAGGACTCTCCCTGAACATAGTAATAAGTAACTGAGAAGAATTGGCAAGTCTTGTTGGTCATTATCTTCCAAAATTCTGCTTTAGGACTCTCTTATTCATTGACAGCATCTGCCTCACTCACTTCTCTGAGAGTGAAAAGGACCATGATAATAGCCTCTAATGGTCCCCACTAACAATGTAACCTCATCAAAAGCAAATGTAAACCAATTATCACAAATAGCAGCCTGAGTGATCTCTGTGGCAAACAGCAATTGAAAGATGACTGTGGAGGTAGAGAGTTGAAGAGAAATAGAAACTTTCATGAGCCATTCTGAGAAGTTCTAATTGCAATCAAAAGTCATTCCCCCCAACACCCAACCACCCATTAAGATCTGACAAAATCCAGGAGGTTTTGCAAACAAGTCTTCTGAGACATGTGCTATGGAAAAAAGGAAGGGAAGGAAGGAAGGAAGCTCAACACACGCTGTGACCCTTTACCGTCCTACAAAATAGAAAACAGAGCCTGTCATAAGCCAGAGAAAATTTCTACCCAACGCTTTTCTACAAATAATTCCAGTGGACTATGTCAAATTAAATAATGAGGGACTCATCCTTTAGAAACAGTACGATTCCCCCTTGACCACCCTTAATATATGTCTAATGTAACAACTAGTCATAATAGCTAACATTTATTGACCATTTACTACACACTCAGCACAATTCTAACCTCTTTACATAGATTATTTTAATGTCAGCTCCCTATAAGGTGGGTTCAATGTTTTTTTCCAAACGAAGAAGCTAAGGCCCAGAGAATTTAAGAAAGTTACCCAGCTCACAAAATTTGGGGGCAGAACCAGGTACATCTGACTGATATGCTCTTAGCCACTGGCTACACTTGGGGCCAATCACATGATTTAATCAGCTTGAAGAGGTAAAAGCTCCTCTCCTCCCTATTTACCTTCAAAACACCATCCCATTCATGTTGTTTATGTCATTGTGCCTTTGCACACAGTTTGTTTCCTCTGCCTAGAATACCATAGAACCTAATTAAGATGACACCTCCAAGAAATCTCCTTCTTTCTGTTTCCCCCAAATTATGTCATCTTATCTTCTTTGTGCCACTTCTGTACCTCATACATACATCTGTCACTTGCTTATGTGGCCTTTTCCTTACTAGGATGCAGATTTCTTCAATGCAGATGCCAATCTTCAATATACCCCACCTTAAGTACAGTGTTTGCTGGTGTGAATCATCTACAGTAGAAGAAAATTCACCATTCACTATTACTTTTTGAAGAATACATCTTGTCATAACCATTGAGCAAAGACTCCAGCACTGAAGCAAGTGAGTGAAGAGGAGGGAGCAGACAAAGCCTAAGAAAAGAATTCTAAGATAGCTGTATGTTGTCCAAATAATAAGTTCATGGACAGACTCAATGAGGCCAAAAGAAGAGCAAAGGATTTCTTTGTTGAGATGCAGCATGGGTAGCTCTGTTTTGCAGATGATATCACTCTCAGGCAGGAAGAACTTTGTGCCTCAGTACCATCTGGCATTTCATGGCACAGTTCCATATGCTGAAGCCATATTTGCAAGAAACAGTGACTTTATGTTTATCACAAAGTATTCCGACAGCCTCAGGAGCAGACAACTGTGAGCCAGTGTAAAAGCTTAAAGATGCTGACCAACTCATGCCACACAATGGCCTTTTCCAGTAGGTAGTAAGTGGTTTAACAGAGTTGCTTAAAGAAGAAGAAAATATGACATAAAATTACTTCCTCTGAAATGTCTGAAGTTTTTGCTTTCTTTCTTGACCAGGTATTACATAGATGAGAAGCGGCTATCTGCAAAAGAAGAAAAGTAGCAGCGGAAGGCAAGGGACTTTCAGCTCATCATCTTTGCGCACCATCCTTCTAGGATAAGGAGTGGCAGACTCTCAATATGATAAACATTAAGGTCTATCTTACACCTTTAATGTAGTTAGGATGCTTTTCACTGAAAGTAATAGAATCCCCAACTCAAAACGCCCTGTTAAACAATAAGGGGGTTGGGGAGGGATTATTATCAGATATCTCAAAAAGTACAAAAGTAAGAGAGTTCCAGAGTTAGTTAATTTAACTCTTAAGTGAAGTATTTCAGGGCCCAGGCCTTTTCCACCTGTCTACATTCGCCACATGCTAGCTTTTGTGTTCTAGTTTACTGCCTCCAAAGAAATCCACATTAACTCTGTGCGTAGCATCCTCATACAATAATAAACCGAAACTGAAGAAGGAAATAATTTTATTCTAAGAAAAAGGGAGAAAATTCTCCCAGAATCAGCATCCTCCTTCTATCATATTTTCTCCCACATATCACTGAAGAATTGATTCAAGTGTGCATTCCTAAAGAAATCAATGGGTAAGGGAAATGTAATATCACGACTGACCAATCAAGATTCACTCTGGGGACTCAAGAGGAACCCAGCCACCCCTGTATAATAAAGGGTGCCTAATAGCTGAATAAAACCAAGGATTTGTGAAAGAAGAAGGGTAGCCAGAGAACAGCCACTGGGTAGGCAACTAGCACTGCTGCTCTATCCTGGCCTATCCAGTAAGGAAACCTGAACAAGTAAACTGTACATAAAAGACTGAGACTACCACCTTCTAATAGCTGACTTGACATTTCCCTAACAAATAAGAAAATTCTGCTCAGTACCTAAAACAGAAACATTAGCTGCAACCCACTTTAAAATAATTCATTTCAAGTAAATTATATTATATTGACTAGTTATTGCATTTATATTCATGTATTTAGGAACATAAAATGCAAGGATCTTATTACTCCTTTTATAATAAAAATCATTTTATATTTATTACCTTCTTTAAACTTACCAAATTTTGGTGGCAAAAATGCCATGCTACCTTCAATACATCGTTGTTAACAAATTTACATTAGCAAATTCAAGGATTTGTGAAGATTAAACAGATAAAAGCCCTCTTCAGGATTGGCATTAAAAAAACTGAATATCTACATTAGGGTGACATAAATATGTGCTTCAGATTTTTAATTCTAAAAGCAATTCTGATTATACATACAGAATGCTGCTAATAAGAAAAGGCAAATTTTTAGCACATTCGTTCACCTGTGAGGTAAAAAAAAAAAAAAAAAAAGAGACAGAGTATATAACTTTCCCAGGAAGAGGGACAAGAAAATGGAAGTTTATTCTATCAGTTACAAAGCTATCATTCAAGTAATTATCAAGGAAACAATAAACAAACTAAAAAATAAAGCTATTTTAAAATAAAGACTGCTTCTGGGGCTAGTTTAATTGAATGACTATTGTATGCTACACTGCTGAGTCTCAACAGTATGCCACGGCCCTTCTTTCACATCAGATAGGGATGCCAAATTAAATACAGAATTCCCATTTACATTTGAATTTCAGGTAAACAATATGTCATTTTTGTGTAATTGTTTTATCATCACTGCAGAATAAATTTTTAGTATAAATATGTCCTATGCAATATTTGGGGTATATACTAAAAAGTATCCATTATTTACCTAAAATTCAAATATAATGGGCAACCTATATTTGCATTTGTATTGTGTCTTCTGATGCCCCCTCTCTCTATGTCTTTGACAACATCTTCCTTTGTTCTTTGGATTGTCCTGTTTCTATGCCCAGTTATAATGCCTTTGTCTCTCAGGGCTTAATAATGTCTCCTGGCTCCAGTCAGCTCCAATTCCTTAATCTTTTCAGTGCTGTCTGAAAAAGCAGCTCAAAGGAAATTTCCACAGCAGAACTCGACATCCTGCTCAAGACTAAAACCAGACAAATAGATGAGATGACACTAAGAGACATGTGTGATCATTTTTAAAGAAAGAAGAACAAGTGAACAAATCCCAAAGCCAGCTAATTACAATCCCCCGAAGAGCTTTTTTTTAAAAATGCAGGTACGAAAGACCTACCCCACACCTACTATTTCAGAATTTTGAAAAGAGTGGCCTGGAAAGCTGTATAGTTTTAAAGTTCCTGAGGGAGTCTGATATTCAGCTATAGGTTTGGGATTTTCTGGAGACGGTAATTATGAGTTAAGAAATCTACTAAAAGCTGGGGAGAGCTCAGTGAGTAGATTTAGACTTAAACAACAGAATGCTGAACCCCTAAAATTTTTTTGGACCAACATAAAAACGAAAAGATAAATATATGGGATACACAGGATAAGACTCAAACCAATTTTTAAATGAGGCTTTCACTCATGACAAAGAAATATGAGGAGATTCATTTTCTGGTTTGTATAATTATGAATCATATTTTAAGATATAGGCATTTCTCTTTGTTACTGTTTTTTGGTAGAGACAGGGTCTGCCTATTTTGCCCAGGCTGTTCTCAAACTCCTGAGCTCAAGGGATCCTCGAGCCTTGGATTCCCAAAGTGCTAGGCGTTTCCTAAGAGTCTTTATGTTTTGTCTGCTTGAAAAACAATCTAAAACGCCAACATCTATGCAAATTTCTCATTAGAAATAATGATTTAAAAAAATCATGTCGAGGGAATGGGTAATGAAATAAGGACCCCCTAAAGTTTATGCATCTATTCCACTAAGTGGAAGACTGAGAGCATAGTTTCGTGGAAACTGAAAGTTTGATCTCCTTCACCTGATATCCAGGACAATTCTCCCTCACACACAACCTCCCTGAATCTTGCAGAATGTAAATGATGACCTTTTGTCAAAACCTACAAGAATAACTTTTTGTAACAGAATACTGACATACCATAAGAAATTAAAGTAATTCAAACAAACATGAAAAGGGTCTCACAATACGCACGGCACCTACAAGTCTCCACAGCCAACAGAAACCACAAGGATGGAGAAGGGTCACTGCACACTGCCTTTCATTAGTGACCACATATCCCACACACTGCCACATGCTACACTGATCCAAAGATAAAACCTACACAATACTAAACATATTAACAAGGCTGCTACACAGTGAAATGCTGTGTAACTCAGGCTATGGTATATGCATTTTGGTCCTAAGTGTATTGGTAAAAGGTATGCCTTTGGCTCCTCCCATCTGCTGCCCACCTACTGTCAGATATAGGGCCAGGTCAACCTGAAGAAGAGAGAGTCCTTAGTTACTCTCCATTAGCATTTAGAAGCATTATCCACTCCATTTTACAGGAGAAATTTGAATTCACAAAACAGATGTCCAAGAAAACTCAAGAACACTCAAAACGAATTCAGGAAGCTAAAAACTGAAAGATAATCTAGGATGTGAATAAATAGAATAGAAAAACTTAAATATTTTTGTGCTAAAATGAATCTGAATTTTTTTCATACTGCAACACATTACCTAACATTAGTTTCTTAGTTAATTTCTCTTGCACAAAATTCTATTAAGAAACACTGTTTACCCTATAAAGATATCTACTTATATTTTAAATTATAGAATAAGTCAAAATTATTTCTACAGCAAAGAACAGATAAATAAAACATTCTCATACTTTCTGGAAGAGCTTTCTGAAATCCTGAGTGTTATAAATCTCTGAAATGTACCTGGATAACACTGTGAAATTTGGCAATAAGGTAGAAAAACATTGATAACCTCAATTGAGAAATTAAAGTTTTTAAAGAAATTAAAAATATAATTTAACACTAAAATTGTTTGCATATTGTAAGGAATTACATGAAGTAATAAAGAAAATGTCAATACATAGGGCAAATTTTACATAACCCAAAGACATAGATGTGATAGTTTGTGGCTCCTCACATCTTCCCAAACATTAGTCATACACCCTACCTTTGCCTAGCAAAATGCCTAGTGTTCTACAATGACAAACCCTTTCAGTTATGGTATTGTTTTCAGAACTCCTTCCCTGTGAAACTTGCTACAATAGGTTAATATATAAACCCCTCAGTCCTTTAAAGTATGTAACAGCTTAACACTAGCTCAACTGACTGACAACCTGCTCCCAAAAAAGAATAGGACATGTCAAATAATAATTTTCCTCGTTTAGAAATTGAGCGGGGCAGATAAAAGAGAAAAGAAAGACAAAGAAGAGAGGGCAGCCAGATGGTTGTAGAAAGGAAAGAAGCAAGAAGATGGAGGATAAATGGGAGTTCTTAATAAGACGCTGAGATTGGAAATTCTGCTCTCCAAAGGGAGACACCCCAAGAAAGTGACCCACAGATATTCTGGCAGTAGATCAAAGTTATTCAATGGCCCTGGGGTAAAATGATTACTTATTACTGAAACCAAGTAGTACCTATTACATAAATTAGTTTCTTAATAGTGCTCACATCTTACAAGCACATTTTTGAATTAAAATCTAGTAGGGTATAATTAAGTCAAAGATTACTTTTCTAGGAGAAAGAGATGCATTTTATGCTACATACACATGGAGTCCAGAAATTCATTCTCACATTATTCATTGTTTAAGTCTAAAGCCTTTCACATCACTTCTCTATTACTACATTCACCCTACAGTTTTCTAAATGCATGCAAAGAGGAAACTTTAATCTTTTTTAAAGTAATAACTGCCTCAATTTTATTTAAAGGGACTAAGTTACAATTTAGTGTTTATTCAAACATCCAGTAATTCAATAACTCAGCAAATACTTATTGAGAACCTACTACATACCTGTACTCCTACAGTGATGGAGACAAAAAGTGAGATAAACCTAACCTTAAATAATGGTTTAGTGATATTTTGGGAAAAGTACACCTCATTTTCCAACACACTGTAAGTTAAATGGGGACATTTTGAAAGGAATGTTCAAATAGTTATGATTGAAGGAAGTAAAATTTTCTTTTCCTATGATCTTGGTTTGTAAAACAGTACACTTTAGCCAACAGCCATGGCTGCCAAAACTTAGATGACAAATCTAAAGCAAGCTCAGTTGTATATATATAAACACACGAATGCTTGCATGCTCTTGGGGACACACACTTACTCCCCTACTCACCCACTGGGGTGTTGCATATTTCACAGAGCACAATTTGCCCAACCAATACACTGCAGGTCACCAAAAACTTTTTTCCCTTTTAAACAACCATTCAAAAGTCTAAAACAGTTGAATTTTAACATTACTTAAACATTTTCCTCCATAAACCTTAATTTTCATTTTGGCTAATAGGATGTGGTGCAGAGCACTCCCCACCAGGTAGGAGCTGTGCAGTGTTACACAAAACTGTGTCTCTCCTTAACCTCCCACTAAATCCTTCAGTCAGTAAGGTTGAGTCACAATTTAACACTCAAAAAATCTTTGTTTACATGCATATGTATTTAGTTTTCATTGCAATTAATTTGCTTTTGCTTTTCAAAACTGTCCCTATTAACAAAGTAGTGCTGTTTATCATTACCACTATTACTAATTTTTCTTATTATTAGATTCTTAAATTGGTAAATTTTATCAGTTGGTATTTCTTTATCCACTTCTGCTTTTATTTGTTAATCAAAGTGTGACTCTTGAAGGAATTTGATAAATAAGTTAGAAAAATGTTTGCTTCTAAGGTAAATAATAATAATCAATTAAATTTAATTAAAATGACTTACTAAAAGGCCTTGACAGCATCAGAATATGTAATTTTGAAACTTTTGTTTTCATGAAATGTCTTTTTTTTCTTTTTGAAATGGAGTTTTGCTCATCACCCAGACTGGAGTGCAATGGCACTATCTCGGCTCACTGCAACCTCTGCCTCCCAGGTTCAGTTGAGTCTCCTGCCTCAGCCTCCTGACTAGCTGGGATTACAGGTGCCCACCATCACGCCCGGCTAATTTTTGTATTTTTAGTAGAAACGGGTTTCACCAGGTTGGCCAGGTTGGTCTGAAACTCCTGACCTCAGGGGATCTGCCTGCCTTGGCCTCCCAAAGTGCTGGGATTACTGGCATAAGCCACCGTGCCCAGTGCCTAATTTTCAAACTTTTAATCTTATGAATGTAATAATACATAATGTAAATGTCTAAATTTTAATTATTGAATTAAATGAAAATTTATATCTCAGTATCTCCTAATGCTACTTTTAAACATTTCCAAATAGTCTGTTTTAAAACATATTCTTAAGAACACAGGAGAACTTAATTTTTTAAATCAAGTTTCTGAATTCATAATGGCTCAGTCTCCTTTAGAACTTTATATCTAAATAGATTTAATTTTTACAAATCTTTGTCCATTAAGACAGGCAGCTTCATTTTTGTTTTTAAATGAAGAATGTCTTCAGATAATAGTAACAAATAAAAACATTTGCTACCGAGCAGTATGATGACAATTACACCAAATCTAGATTTTAGATTTGTATATTCTAATGATTCTTTCCTGCAGTCCAAATGTCTTGTTTGCATGTTGCATGTAAATGTTATCAAGTTATGCCAAGGTACCAAGCAAACCATGCTGACATCTTTCCTTAATAAATTCATCTTAAACTTAAAAGGCTGTGAAGTTTAAGATCTTCAAAATTATTTTATGAACTAGGGCATATAACTACCAGACTGAACTAAAGTCATGCAATGAGTAGCTAAAACCAAAATGCCTCACATCAACTACAAAATCACTTTTTCCTTATCAGCTATATGATATTATCAACATTGTATTGTATTTGGGACCAATGAAGCAGAGAATATTGAAAAAGTATCAGTTGTCAAAATGTTTAATGAAGACAGAGCTGTCAGATGACAGAGACGACACTAATTCAAAAGATTATTAGAACAAAATAACTTCCAGTACATAAAATGAATCCCCGGATGTTAAAAACGGTCCTATTTTAAATAAAACTGAAAATCTCTGAAAAGTTATGCTTGGAAGAACATGATTTGTTTTGCAGAGAAAAACCCAAACAAACTACTGAGAACCAAATTTAGAGAGGCTAAAAAAAAAAAAAAAAATGGGAAACTAATAAGACATTTCATAAACAAGGCCTATGTTTGTGTTCTGTACTGATAGGAATATGTAAAGGCTTTGAGATCAAGAGCTTATTCCGAACACACTGCAATTCAAGTAACACATAGTTCTCTTCCAAAGAATCTTTGCGATGTAGACGTTTTCCTGGATTCCACATTAAATTATGTTAACAAAATAGTGAATATAATAAAATCCAAGCTGCTACTGTCCCATCTGTTTTCAGCTTTTATGTGAAAAATGGGATCAGAACATCATTTGTTATTGTTTCCCACCACAGCACACTGATGATACAGAAAAGAGTTTAGGTTTAATCAAGAGTTTATGAGCCAAAAGTTGAAGTTTTTTAGAAAACTGAAAATACTTTATTTTCTCTTTCAGATTCATTGAATAGTTACTGGTTACAAAAGGCGACTAAACTGGCACTGGAACACCAGAATGAACTAAAATTATACAAGGACTTAATATATTTATTGGTATGTACCAAGTTTATGAATGCAAAACAAAAATCCAACTTAGAAAAAGTGAGGTTAAAACAAGTCACATGTTGCTTAGTTATCATTTGTATCCTAATATTGTAGAACATCTAAATACACAATAGTCATTATTTTCAAATTTTTGATATGAGAAGGTTCAATTCAATTTGAAATTCATTTACATTATCAAAAGAAATGTATACAACCACATTTCTTAGAAAAGAGATGTCAAAATTTAAAGAATAAAAATAAGAAGTAATATTTTTAAAAAAGGAAGACTGCATAAATGTCTTCTTTTGAGAAGTGTCTGTTCATATCCTTCGCCCACTTTTTGATGGGGTTGTTTGTTTTTTTCTTGTAAATTTGTTTGAGTTCATTGTAGATTCTGGATATTAGCAAAAGAAGACATTTATGCAGCCAAAAGACACATGAAAAAATGCTCATCATCACTGGCCATCAGGGAAATGCAAATCAAAACCACAATGAGATACCATCTCACACCAGTTAGAATGGCAATCATTAAAAAGTCAGGAAACAACAGGTGCTGGAGAGGATGTGGAGAAATAGGAACACTTTTACACTGTTGGTGGGACTGTAAACTAGTTCAACCATTGTGGAAGTCAGTGTGGCGATTCCTCAGGGATCTAGAACTAGAAATACCATTTGACCCAGCCATCCCATTGCTTGGTATATACCCAAAGGACTATAAATCATGCTGCTATAAAGACACATGCACACATATGTTTACTGCGGCACTATTCACAATAGCAAAGACTTGGAACCAACCCAAATGTCCAACAATGACAGATTGGATTAAGAAAATGTGGCACATATACACCATGGAATACTATGCAGCCATAAAAAATGATGAGTTCATGTCCTTTGTAGGGACATGGATGAAATTGGAGATCATCATTCTCAGTAAACTATCGCAAGGACAAAAAACCAAACACCGCATGTTCTCACTCATAGATGGGAATTGAACAATGAGAACACATGGACACAGGAAGGGGAACATCACACTCTGGGGACTGTTGTGGGGTGGGGGGAGGGGGGAGGGATAGCATTAGGAGATATACCTAATGCTAAATGGTGAGTTAATGGGTACAGCACACCAGCATGGCACATGTATACATATGTAACTAACCTGCACATTGTGCACATGTACCCTAAAACTTAAAGTATAATAATAAAAAATAAATAAATAAAAATAAGAAAATAAAAAAGGAAGACATAGATGTTAAAGAATAATGTACTCTTGTTATATAATTGAATTTCCAAATACTCTGATGTTATACTATGTTATAATCAGCTATTATTTTAACAATGGCATAAATTCTTTCCTAAGGGTTGGGCGCGGTGGCACATGCCTGTAATCCCAGCACTTTGAGAGGTGGCAGTGGGTGCATCACCTGAGGCCAGGAGTTCAAGACCAGCCTGACCAATATGGTGAAACCACGTCTCTACTAAAAATACAAAAAATTAGCCAGGCATGGTGGCATGCACCTGTAATCACAGCTACTCAGGAGGCTGAGACAGGAGAATTGCTTGAACCTGGGAGGCAGAGGTTGCAATGAGCCAAGATTGCGCCACTGCACTCCAGTCTGGGGAACAGAGCAAGACTCCCTCTCAAGAAAAAAAAAAAAAATTACATCCTCAGACCTCCTACAGAACCCAATCTCAAGTTTATATCTTTAAGTGCAGTATGAAAGGAACCGCCACACTGCACAACTCCAGGGACACCTTTTACATTGATAAGTGTGAGCGCTACTTCCTGAGCAGACCTGTATATTACACAAAGGTGGGGAAGTTCTGAACTGTGACCAAAAGGCAATGTTTTGAACAATGCTGGTCTTCTTCTGTTAACATAAGTTAGGTATAGTTCTTATTCATTTATTCTGAGACAGGGTCTTTATTGCCCAGGCTGCAATGCGGTGGCATAATCATGGCTCACTACAGCTTCCACCTACCTGGCTCAAGTGATCCTCTCAGTTCAGCCTCCCAAATAG
Source organism: Pongo pygmaeus (assembly GCF_028885625.2). NCBI lineage: Eukaryota > Metazoa > Chordata > Mammalia > Primates > Hominidae > Pongo > Pongo pygmaeus. The sequence continues at coordinate 121,660,464 of NC_072379.2, forward strand.
CTGGGACTTGGGGGTGCATGCCACCCCCAAGCTAATGCCCAGCTAATTTTCGTATTTTTTGTAGAGACAGGGTTTCGCCAAGTTGTCCAGGCTGGTCTCAAACTCCCTGGCTCAAGCGGTTGCCCACCTCAGCACCCAAAGTGCTGAGATTACAGGCATGAGCCACTGTGCCCAGCCAGGAATATTTTTTAAAGTGTTCTGTACTACAATAAATTTAGCACCCCAGGGATGGTAATGTTTCTGGTTGAGATTCTGCCAAACTAAGAACTCTCGTTCCTGATCTAGATGCTTTGTGGTGATTTATGTCATAATTTTAGGCAGCCCTGACACCCATGTCCTAAAAAATAGGCCCAAATTTTTAAAATTATTGATCAACACTCTAGTAACACTTACGTTTGGACTTTCAATCTCTAGCTGAGTTTTTTAAAACAACTGACTAGCAGCTACTATATGCCTGTCGACTAGGAGAAATAAAGAAAAACGGTAATTTTATTAAAAATACCAAGGTAGTCATTACTCACATGATATTGCTAGTGCATAACAGAACCCATTTTAAAATAAAGACAAAGTGATAAAAGTCTTATTTAGGCCAGACTCAATTAGTATGGATGTTTTTCTGCATATATTCACATAGCACAGGGGAAAAAAACTAAGATCAACAGAGGCATGAGATAACCATATAACTCTAGCTATGATTTTTCCAAAATAATGATGCTTTTCCTATCTAAAATGCTAAATTCAAGTTTAAAGTCAACATCATTTGACAAAATGACATTCACAGTTTAATATTTTTCTAACAGAGAAACATCAAATCTATTATTATTATAGCAGCAAACAGAATCAAGAAAAGTCAAGCTTGTTTCCCCTTATACTTTGTTAATAACCTCCTTATAATTTTTAGATACTATCTTGATAAAATTTTAGTTATTAATATACATGTATTACTATCCCATGCCCATGAAATTATAAGCTCTTTTTGCTGAAAATTGCCAAGCCTTATTCATTTTCATATTGCCTGCAGGTTCTCAAAGAAATGAATTTCTCACTCCTTTTGGTATTATGTATCCATCTCAGCAGAACAAAGAAAAGTTCAGGCTGAAAATGAAGCAAACCTTTTAGAAGCTGAAGTAGAATATATCCAATTCTTTGCAATCACTCATATTAAGGTTCTTATAAACATCACATATGTGTTATAATGATCACAGGGGTAAAACAAAGCAAATGCAATCTCACATCTTATTTTAAAGGCCTCTTATATTTGATGTAAAGCATCATGATTATGTGAAATAATATTTTTGAGCTGTATTCAAAATACTATACCTTTAAAAAAATAAACTGTTGTCACTTTTTAAACAGGCACATCATATCAAATCATCTCTATTATTCTTAAAATAGAATATGAAATCAGATACACAAAGACATAGAGCAAAAGCTTCAAAAGCCCCAAGGAAGAAGTGATTTTGCATACACTTACTGACCTTTCCCTAAGCAGTCCTCAGAGCAGATGCTAAGCTACCTTTCAGAATTAGAAAGTACTGGGTTCATTCACTCAATTATTTTTCTACCATGAAAGCCTTGGGGATTAAAAAACAAAGTGATAGCTGCAAACCATTAATGTTTTTAAACTAATCTTCATCAACAGAGTTTAGGGGAGGAAAAAAACAGGAAAAATCAATAAATAAATGAAAGCACCAAGGTTAACATAATTAAAGCATACATTTGTTTAGAAGAAAAATTTTTACTTACCACAAACCAAAAATAGCATCCTAGGATTTTCTTATTTCAGGAAAAAAAATTAAAGGTCCTTAAAGGAAAAATAATGAGCCAAAAAAATCTTCAGTTTCAGAGCAGGAAACTACATTTCTATGAAGTTGAGTAAGACAAAAAAAATTGCCATTTTCCCTCTAAGTGGAGAATCACAGTCCATAGTTTTAGCAGCCATTGCCAAAATACCGTGGAGCTTGTCTGTTTGGGTTTGTTTACCTGACTGACATCTTTCAGTACCCACCTGAAAGTCAGGATCCAGGGATGTAACAAAATTATTATGGCCCTGAGTAACAGTTATTTTATCAAAAAGGCATATACTCTTAAGAGTAACGAAGTAGATGTCAGCCAGCAAAAGGCAGAGTTAAAGACACAAGAGAAGGGGTGGATTGAAATGCAAAGGTTAGGAAAGAAATCAAAGACTGTTTGAATAAAGTTATGTTTCTTTTCTAGTTTTTCAAAAGTACAAATAGAAAAAAATTGCCAGCCTTGTACCTTTCGTCATACAAGTCACATTGTAAATAAATGGATATGGTAGAGGTAGTGTTTCTGAGTTCTCAGAAATTGTTTGGAGTTTCAGAAAAAAAGGCTTTTGAATCTTCTGAACATTATGTAGAAGAGCTTAATTTTATAGACTACATAGTCATTATACTGATTTATAGAGGACTTTAATGATTTTAATGGATTACTGAGTAGTATTCAGAAATGAGACTGCAGGAATCCAAAATTTCTTCTTGCCCAGACCTTTGCTATTAATCCAATTGTCACCATTTCTGAAGAAAGCAACTTATCATCGTAATTTGATTTTAACATTACATTGCCTAATTTTATTCAAATTATATGGTAAATGTCTAAAACTAGCTAGCAAAGGAAGAATCAAAATCTAAATAGGATTATTCCTAAGTGAGCATATAAAATAGAAGCCAACTACACAACTAATATGAGTCTTTAAACTAATTCAGTCACAAATTTTTATTTATGTGGGTGTATATTGGTGTATTATATATATATACACACACACAGCACAGCACATATATGTACCTATGCTTATAGCACAATGAATAATTTTACACACAGTCTATACTAGAATCAATGTGTTTATACATTTCATATACATAGGCATACATAGGTATGGATACACTGTATAATTACTAAGCAAACTATATAATTATAATTAACTGTACCTGTAAAACATATTATTAAGCATTGTATATGCTAAGCAAAGAAGTCATCAGCTTCAGGGAAAAAAAGATGAAAATAAAATCATATTGTACAACAATCCCCAATTATAAATGCCTGTATATGTATATTTAGGTAATTATTTATAGATATAGTCAACTAATTTGTTTTTCATGTTTAGCAGATATATATAATATTAAATTGTATTCATTCCTAACACATCTCACTAAAAGTAAACATTTTTAAGACACACTATAAAAATAATAGTAAGAGTCAACTGCAACAAAATTTTGGAAACTGGAAAACACATGAATAACTATTAACTGAACTAGCAGATTCCAAAAATCCAAATCCTAACCTGATAATGTGGAGAGTTAAGTACCACCCCTGGTTAATACCAAAGAATCCTTGAAAACTGGATTAAGAAATGTGGCACATATACACCATAGAATACTATGCAGCCATAAAAAAGGATGAGTTCATGTCCTTTGTAGGGACATGGATGAAGCTGGAAACCATCATTCTCAGCAAACTATTGCAAGGACAAAAAACCAAACACCGTATGTTCTCACTCATAGGTGGGAATTGAACAATAAGAACACATGGACACAGGAAGGGGAACATCACACACCGGGGCCTGTTGTGGGGTAGGGGAAGGGGGGAGGGATAGCATTTGGAGATATACCTAATGTTAAATGACGAGTTACTGAGTGCCGCACACCAACATGGCACATGTATACATATGTAACTAACCTGCATGTTGTGCACATGTACCCTAAAACTTAAAGTATAATAAAAAAAAAAAAAGAAAAGAAAACCTCAGACACTGTCAGCATCTAATACTTCTGACACTGTATGGGTAAAAGCAGGGGTGGGAGGTGAACAAAATAGTCTTGTTGAAAAATTATCATGAAACATACCCTTATATCTCCTAACAAATTCTACACTGCTGGGCAACTGCCCGTCACTATTTTGGGAAAACACTGAAGACTTCTTCTCTGGGAAAAAGAGGGTCTCCAGCCTGGGAAACCCAGACATACCTGAAAGTGGAATCCAATACTGAAAAGGAAAGAATTAAGTGAACGTTTCCATACACAATGTTAAAAAGAAAGCTTCTTCCTCCACTCATTCCTGGAACATTGGCGGCCAGGCCAATACTCATCTCTGAGGAATCAAACTAAGCCCACAAGATGAAAATATAAATATAGCTGATGGCCAGAGATGCTCACAAAGTAATTCAGCCAGATCACAAATTAATAAGCCTCACCTATATCCTGAGAGCTTTCAAACATTGTTTAATCCCCTTAACTCTTGCAAAGTGTGCATACAAGCAAGGATTGTCTGAGAAGTATGAAAAGTCTCTAATACAAAAGCTTAAAAAAATTAATGGAAAAAGGCAACTTAGAAGAATCAGACCAGCAGGACAACAAAAACCACCACCCTATTCTTACTTTATCTGAAAAATAAAATATACAACAGGAAACAAGAATATGAAGCTCTAAAAAAGTATTAAGCAAACAAAAAAAGCTCTTGAAAATTAAGAATATAGGCCAGGCATGGTGGCTCACACCTGTAATCCCAGCACTTTGGGAGGCTGAGGTGGGCAGATCACTTGAGATCAGGAGTTTGAAACAAGCCTGCCCAACATGGCGAAACCACATCTCTATTAAAAAAAAAAAAAAAAAATTAGCCGGGTGTGGTGGCATGCACCAGTAATCCTAGCTACTAGGGAGGCTTGCGTACAAGATTCTCTTAAACCCAGGAGGCAGATGTTGCAGTTAGCCATGATCATGCCACTACACTCCAGCCTGGGTGAAAAGTGAGACTCTGCCTCAAAAAAAAAAATAAAATAAAATAAAATAAAATAAAATATATATATACACACACACACGTGTATATATATGTGTATATATAAAAGTGTATATATGTGTAATATACATGTGTATATATGTATATGTATGTGTGTGTATATATATATAAAACAACAGAAAAGAAGTACTCAATAGAGGCGTTGGAAGATAAAGTTCAAGAAATACCCCAAAGATAGAGAAAAAAGAAGACGACAGAGAAAATAAAAGTGAAGGGATAAATAAATCAGAGAACAAGCTAGGTGGCAGTCCAACAGCAGATTCAGTGGAATTCCAGAAAGAGAGCAGAGAAAATTATTAATAAAAAGCAAGTCATTAACAAATAATTCAAGAAAATCTCCCAGAAAGGAGGCACACGAATTAACAAATTAAGAATGCTGAGTTCCCAACAAGGATGGAAGTTAATATGAATCAAAGCACATCATTGTAATACAAAGACGAAGAATTAGAATAGCTTCATACTCTTCACCAGAAACTAAGAACAGAGAAAAGACTTCAAAAAGTTGAAGGAAACTGATTTGCCATTAAAATTCGTTACCCAGTTAAACTATCAGTTGAGTTGGGTAAGAAAGAAACATTTTTCAAAATCAAGAATTTAAAAAATATTTCTCCCATGCACCTCTCTCAAGAAAGAGGATAATAAAGTCATATAACACAAAAGCTTTAACCAAGGAGAGAGGAAAAGGGAATTTTCAAGATGACAGAAGAGATCTTGGGATGACAGATAAGCACCAGTCACAGAAGGCCACCAGTCCAAATGGGAGCAGTGTGTCTCAAATGGCAGATTTGCTAAGTGTCATCCCGATACACTTCACCACCCTACCTTCCTTTCAATGATGAAGCTACAGAGAATATGTTCCACCCAAACAATGAAAAGACCAGGAAAGAGAAAGACAGGAGGACATTGGTAACAGGGAAAATGACTCTGAAAAAAGGCAAAAGGAAATTTCAGGAGGCCTGTGAAGGTGACCTACAGAGCAACCAGTTTCAATAGTAGATGGAAACACACACCCACACACACAGATGTGTTTCTTGGATATGATCAACTTTGTGGAGGGCTGTGTTAACAGGCCTTTGGATGATATGGGAAAATTAATGATTGATACAGAGAAAACCAAGCACACAAATAATCAAGTCATCATTTGATTTAGGAAAAACAAAAGGAAGGAAATATAATCATATTGCATAGCAACTCCCAATTGCAAATAATATTTGGATGTGCATAATATAAATAATGAATCATGATCTAAGCAAAAACATGAATACAAGTCTATGAAACTAAGGGATTCCTCCCCATGAGAGAAAGAAAGAGAAGCAAAGGGGACAGTGCGATGAGAGTGCTGAATCCTAATCCATGACAATAAGAAATCAGCAAATAATGGCTAAAATTGACAAACCCAGTTACAGCAGTATATGAATATTATTTAGAAATATGGGTCATATGTAATTGTTAGAAGAAACAGAGAGAAGAGCCAAAGTATTGATATATTTTAGGATAATACTGTCAGTAATGCCATCATATCCATTGTCAAAATGGACTGTATCATAAACATTCTAAAGGTAAACTCCATTATTCAGTGTAAGGGTCTTTGTCCATTTTAATTCATAGTGCTTGGCACAAAGGAGTTGCTCTATAATGCTTCTTACTGAATTAATAAGCGAATAAACCCAGGAAAGTAAATATGACAAGCTCTGGAGAACTTTGATAATTCCAAAGGGGTTCTACTCACGACAAAACTGACATGAAAGACAGACATGAAATGTTTTCAAGATCTTTCCAAATTATGAAAGCAGAAACATCACCATATCTGAGATCAGATGAGATCGGGCGCATTCAGGGTGTTACGGCCATAGACTGCACTATTTCCAATACACTATTTTATATAAGATGGGATTTATTGTAGCCAAATAAATATGATTACATATTTGTTTCATTGACATATCCAAAAGTGTATAAATTCAACCTGGCTAAAAAGTACTTTTAAGATTTCCTCATTTAGGCACATAGTTGTAACCTCTAAGATGCTCGAGCTTTTTGGTCCTCTAGGCACCTCCATTTGGAGCTCCCTCTGCCTAGTTTGCCTTCCCTGCCCAACTCCCCACATACCTGTGTCACTCAAGCTGCTTCTACACAGCTCCTTCTGACTTAGCTTAGGTATCACATTCTGCAGAATGCCTTAACTGATCCCTAAGGCTGAAGACCCTCTTACGTGTTCCTACATCACCCTATTCATATCCCTGTCACAGAAGAGCACACACACTAAATTTCCTGTCTTACCTATTTCTTTACTTGAAAATAAGATGTTCATCAGACTAGCTGTCCTATTTATAACTGTATCCTCAGCAACCATAATTGTAGACACATAATTATCTGACAAATAGATTTGTTCATTAATTTGAATAATATTTAGTTCCTACAATGTGCCAAGCATTTTCCTAGGCATTGAAAATATAATCCTAAAGAAAACAAATAGTCTGTCTTTGTGGAGCTTACATTCTAGACATAAATACAGAAAGACAAAACAAGTCAGTGTGTAAACACAATGTAAGATGGTGCTGAGTGGAATGAAGCAAAATAAGTCAGGGTATAGCAACAGAGAGGGAGTGGAAAGAGTGCTACTTTAGATAGAATGGTGAAAGAGGGAAGAACTCTTAAAGGATGTAAGACTAGAGACCTAGTGAAAGAATAAGTCATTCAAATAATATTGGTGGGAAGAACAGACCAAGTAGAAGAAACAGCCAAACATCAAGGCCCAGAGAAGGAAATGTACTGTGTGCATTGAAGGCAGACAGGCAAGCAGGCATTCCATTAACTGGATAGTTTCCACTAAGTCATTTCACCTTTCTAAGCCTTATTTTCCCCATCTACAAAATCTGAAGCCTATTACACTTAAACCCACACTTGTAGCCCAGGTATTTTACTAAATAACTTTGCTATTTCTGTACCTCCTACCACAACTCAGCTTGGTACAATCAGATGGTTCACCAAGTAGGTGCACTTTCTGAAACACATGGAGTCACACCCTGATTCACTCTCTCATGAATTTAATACAAATATAGTGGCTCATCTGACACTTCAATGGATTATACCAATTGGGCTGTACATGTTCTGGCATGTAACAAAGTTCAGGCATTCCAAACAGTCTGTTGGCCAGATCAAGATTTAGAAGGCTCACAGCTATATTTCACTCCAGCAAAAGTCAGGGCTCAAATTACAGTTCCATCAAGTGGGGGTCTAAGTCTCTAATTCAAGTTTTAAATTTGGCTATGGAGAATCCTAGTATGCTTATACTGCTTACTGCTGACCTGTATTTTTCAAAATGATAAATTAATCAACACACTCTAGGAGCTAAGGGTGGACAGCCATCATCCAGAACAGTGCCCAGAACATGGTAGAAATCTAAATAAAAACTAATGAGTACATGGATAAATGACTGACCAGTTGGGAACTAATGAATAACAAGTGCCTATCTAAAGGACTATGGTATCAACTTTTACTGGGCTCCAGATCCTCCTACAGTACCTACTTCATGAACACTGTTACAATGTCTATTTAAAATAAAATTATAATAGTTATCTAGCTAAAGTAAATTCCACTGGTTAGGAAAATAACATGCCCTCTATATAGAGGACTGTATAGAACAACAATAAAAATTATAGTTGAAGTAGCAGCTATCAATAATTGACATCCTTGTATATACTATGCTAGCTGAAATCTAAACTCATTTAATCATCAAAGCAAACTATCTGGTAATTTTTATCTCTATTTTATAGTTGAGAAGACATACTCCAGTTATGTGACATTGCGAACATCACACAGAGCTGGCTGGTTGTGGAGCTCCTATATAAAATCCAGATTGGATTTCTGGGATCAGTTCCTATAGAGGAATTGTGAAGATGAATAGACAATGTCTTAGTCCATTTTGTGTTTCTTTAACAGAATACCTGACACTGGGTAATACATAAAGGAAAGTTTATTGGGCTTGTGATTCTGGAGGTTGGGAAATCTAAGATTTGGGAACCCCTTCTGGTGAAGGTCTCATGCTGCTTTAACTCATGGTAGGGAAACAGAAGTGGGAGCAGGCACATGCAAAGAGGCCAAATAAGAAAAGGAACACCACACTCTTGCAGTAACCCAGTTCCAAGAGAAAATGAACTCACTCCTAGAGAAAGGCATTAATGTATTCATGAGGAATCCACCCCCATGGACCAAATATCTCCCACTCCCTATCACACAACACTGCAACTTTGGGAATCAAATTTCAACGTGAGTTTTGAAGAGGACAAACCACATCCAAACCATACACACAATAGGTAGAAGGTTTCTGCATTATTTGAACCATAGTCACATAAATGCAATATAGAGTGACTATTAGCCAGTTGTAATTTAGAAATACTTTATACTGATAAGAATATTTCTACATTTCTAATCATTTTACCAATTTGCCATTTAGTTCACTCCCCACACGCAAACCTGTTACCCAGCCCTAAAAACCAAGTTTATTGGACCACAACGTAGGAAAACTGTTCATTCCTTTCACTTTCAATATATGGACAGATTCAGCTCAGGAGAGCATGTTCTTTAATAAATCAGGATAATTTTGAAACGCCATCTTGCTCACAACTAAGAAAAGGTGTAAGTGTATATACCAGTGTAAAAGTAAAGCTCAAACAGTGGCTATTTTAAAAACTTTTATAAACTTTGTAGAACACAGAGATGTGGGAGAATGTGTGTCAGCAGATCATGACATCATAGCTTACAAGATAAGGAGTGACAGGTAACTGTCACCCTGTTTAGTAGAACTGATATTAAATCCCAGCTCTATCATTTGCTAGTTACTGGGAAAGTAACACATTCTCATATTCTTCAAAGCTGTATTTCCTATATATAAGGTAGGAATAACAATAGTATCTATTTGACAGGACTGACATAAGAATGAAATTAATGAATACATGTAAAGAACAAATGACAAATGTAAAACACATGTCTAGCACTTATTACTTAATACAAAAATCATTTCCTAAAACAATAGTTGAGAGACAGCTGCCTTCCAAAGCAGGTTTTAGTATAATCAAATAGATTGTTTTGAAGCAGATGTTTCTAGAAATTTTATTTAATGAGTTTCTAAATACATATTCTGTCATTTTAATATTTTCCCCTACATAGTTCAGACATCCACATTTACAGGATCCTTCCTGGGTTTTAGACACTAAACTAAAAAGCATTTTTTCCTCATCTCATCTTTACAACTGTGAGGTCAATGTTATTATTCCTATTTTAAAGGTGAGAACACATTTCAGAAGTTAAAGAAACTGCCCATGCAGATAAGTGATAGAGATGGGATTCAAAACCCAGGTCTGTTTGGTTCCAAAGGCTATGCTTTGAAATAGTATGCTACCCTAACCCCTTATTTCCTCAGAGACCATAGTTGTGCCAACCATAGTGTTTTTCAGGAATGTTAAGCTTCTCGGTTGGAGAGGGATTACTGTGTGACTATTTCTAAAATGAAAAGTCAATAGTTGAGAGGCATTCAAATGCATGCAGTTAGACCAACAAAGGCCCTAATTCTGCTCAGCTGGCACACCCTTTGTGCCTTTCTCTCATTCCCCGTGACCTAACCATAGATGGTGTGTAAATAATTTTAGTAACTGTAAATTAGTCATTTATTGATATTCCAAATAATCTAATTCCAAGTACCTTTAGTAAAATATGAGAATAGAAGCTATTACTAATTTGAAGAACTCCCAGATTTTCAGTCGTGCATTAGGTTGGTGTTAAAAAGGGTAAAAGAAAGTGTTTTATAGTAGAACATAGATGATCTGCATTGAAAAATTGAGCTTCTAGAATTCTGGGATCCTAACTGTGACACAGATCTGCTGCCTCTTGTTTGTTATTTCACTAGAGACAATAAGCCTGCATTCCTTTTCGTTCACAATTCTAGAAAAATAATTGATATCAGGAAGGAGAGATGGTTAAAGTGAGTTTCTGGCCTTATATACAGCTTTTATTACCATCGGCAGCCAATTGTCAATCACAAAATAACAAAGTAAAATGTGGTGATGAAAGCCAAACTTTCTCCTTAATAAAGTGAGGTTTAAAGCAGATACATTCAAGTTACTTTAATCAAGGACTTGACTAAGTAAGACAAGGATCTAATATATATTAGCCATAGAAAAACAGTTGATCTTGGTGAGCCCACATTTCCTACCTTCATTCTATCTTCGTTTCCTAATTGCTACTTTAGAATGGTAGTAAAAGTGAAGGTTACGTATTTAGTTACCCACATCAGAAATATGCAACAAAGTCATATATAAATCTAAGCAAAATCATCCTGTTAGAAAAACAAGAATTTTTAAAGTATTCCTGCTTTGTTTCAAAACTGATTTAGGACATTTCTAAAATTAAATATGGGAGGCAAATATATGACTGCTTAATCTTAAGGTCCAGAAATCTGAAGGCTTTAGAAATGCCATGTTACCTTGCCCACTGATTGTTCAGTAGTGATCTTTAAAACAGTATCAGACAAAGAGGATTCTGACTTTTTAAATTGAAAACAAAATGCCTAAAAAGGAATCAAAATAAATGTTTTCAATATTGTAGAGATACAAAATTCATGCTATTTTTAAAATTTCTTCTTCAATGTGAAGAAAATCACACTGTGGATAATTAGATAAGTAATAACAGCTCCTCTGGAAGCCATATGTTTAGGTTTATAAGCAAATATTTTCTCTTTTATGTCTTGTATTTCAGTACTGAATAGCCCAAAGACCCCATGTGTAGAAAGCCACAAGAGAGCATGGAAGATATATTTTATGCTAAAAAGAAAACACAAATGAAGAATGACAGCCAAGTTTCAAAGCACAGAGCTTAAAACGGAAAATGTAGATAACCTGAAAGACAGCATATGCTGCTAAGTGCCATTATCAGAAAAAAGAAAAAAAAGGTCACAGCTGTCAGATCTATATTTCTAGATCACAACAAGGCTGCCATTCAAATAGCACTGTCAAATTGGGTCTATGTTTAATGTGAGACACAGACCACAAGAGTTTCAGAGAATCAAGTAAGCGAGTAAGACCACTGTAAGTAATGTTCTGCTTTTTTACTAGCACTGCCCTCAAGACAATTCAGCTTAGTTTATGATTATCAGATAAGAAGACTCTTAGTTTGTATTCTTTCACCAACACATAGTTTTAAAATTCACAGCTAAAAAATAGAGTCAAATCTCACCCTCCCCTTTGGATAGAGCTCTGTTGACATTTCTGTTCACTCCAAATTTCTAACAGGGTAGAGCTTTCCCTATCTTGGGAAAGCCATACATGGATCCACAACTTGCAGAGACACAATTCTGAGGACTCACTGAGCCCTCCAGGCACAGAATCCCTACATTCCTTCACTCCACCTCTTTGTGTTAATTCAAATACGTCACCTACATCCCCAACTCTTCACCTCATCACAGCAATGAAGAATGACAGCCAAGTTTCAAAGCACAGAGCTTAAAACGGAGAATTCCTCCTCTAAATCATGCTATACAGAGAACACAAGTGTTTGGAAATGTTATTCATCCATTTGCTAAAAGTCATTTTCTCAAGTCTCTTAGGTCAAATAAAAACTAAACATGTCCTAATTATAAATTTCAAAATGAAAGTGGATTAAATATCTTCACCTCTTTTTCAGGGGCAATACGGGATCGCACAAAAGGCATGGGCTTCAGGGTGAGACAGACACAGGTTTGAACCTACCAATTGTTGACTGTGTAACCTTGGACATGTGATTTCAATTCTCTAAGGTTCCATTCTTAACCCTCTAAACGAGGACAGTAATAAAAATCACAGATGGCTGCTGTGAGGGGTAAATTATAATTGTCATGATTTTCATTACAGCTAATATTTACTGAGCACTTTCTATGGGTCAAGTATTATTCTCAGCATTTTACATATATTAACTCAATCCACACAACCACCCATAAGATAGGAAGTACTAGCTCTGTTTTACAAATAGGGAGCCTGACACATAGAAAGGTTAAGCAACTCCCAAGAACATCAACTATAACTGAGGGAACGAGAATTAGAACCAGGTCTCACTGAAGAACTCAACCTTCAGCACACCTTGCCTCACTTAAATAAGAATTCTGTGTGTACAGTCTGTTTATGCAATGACAGCCATACAATGCTCATTTCTTTTCCTTCTTTCCTACCCCCATTCTCTACCCACCCTATATCATGCAAATCATGAAATCACTGTAGTAAGTAGGAAAGGAATACAATACTGTTATAGAAAAAAAGTATAGAAAATATGAGGGACTAAGAGATCCTCTAATTATTATTATTACTATTTATTTTTTATTTTTGGAAAACATCACTTTAAAGAATACAGTGAGAAGGATCACCTTCCACCTTAGCCAGTGACAAAGTAACCTCCTTAGAGGGGAATTTACACATAACACAGTATCTGCTGCAACTGACAAGGGTCCCTGATCCCACTCCCCTGAACTCAGTACTTATGGGAGAATAAGATACTTTTGTTTCATCTAATGAACAGAGTATAACATGGAAGAGACAAAAAAGACAGTTTCCTCTTCAAACTACTGCCCAGTACAGCTTGGGTGGAGCAAATGCAGAGATCAATTATCCAGAGGGCTTTAAAGAACATGGCCCAGCTTCTGCATGCTCAGGATCTAAAGGTGCCCGCATTGTAGATGGCGGCACCCACAGGGCAGATACGGACAGCAACCATGCCACACCATGAGGCAAAAGCATCAGCAGGTGCAGCAGGAGCTGCTGCAGGGCACTCAAGCAGGTTCCAGACAACTAGGACAAAAGGGCTTTAAGGCATCAAGTGATGAAGCAGATCTCAGCAGAAAGCCAGGAAGCCAGGAAAAATTCTCAGTGCTCCATAAGCCTTTACTCAGGCATTTCCAGATATACTCAGTGACTGGAGGCTGCCAGAAATTCTGAAGCTGTGGACAGGGCAAGTTTTATCCTGCTGCAGTTAGAATCATGGGCTTTTTGAAAAATGCCCATACTGAGGCTGAACCTCAGGGATTAATTTAATTGGTCTGGGGCAGGGCCTAGATATCCTGGAATTTTCAAAGCTCCCCAGGGAAACATAACCTGCAGTAGGAGTTGACAGCTGCAGCCTTGGGCTGTTAAAGTCTAGAGAAACATTGCTTAAAATACTTTATCATATGAATATTGAAAGTCATTGAAGGATTTATAATGCTTTGTAAAAGGATGAGACTAATCTTTCAGAGAGAACACTCTGGTAGCAATGAGGAAGAGGAAAATACCAGGCTATGGATATTACTATAATGTAAGCTATGGTTACTACTATAATGAAGACAATGGGTGCTCCTATAATGTAGGCTATGGGTAGTCTGTTCACCCATGCATCCATCCTATCACCCAACAAATATCTACTGAGTCTCTATTATTTAGGAGGCACATTGAATAAGATGAATAAGGCATATGATTTTTCCTCTTAAGAAATTTCCAGTGGAGAAATCGGCAAGGAAATTAATTGAAATAATGTGCAATAAGTAGAATGTAAATGTAAAGGATACAATGGGAGTAGAAAGGAAAGACACCTAAAATCAGTGTGAATAGCCATGGTGTTGTAAAACACTCCCAAGGGTGAAGGGAATTCCAAGCCAAAGAGGGAAGGTGTGGTCACCAAGAAAACAAGGCGGTGGATCATTCTAGGCTGTGAGGACTCCATATCGTGTTTCTGTAAAGTTAAGCAATGCAGTAAGGCTAACAAAGAGAAACTGTGGGGACCAGTCCAAGCTGGAAATAACACAGAAAAGGAGTGTCGACTTCACAGTGAGGTAAGGTGACACCATCATTTAACTTTACCAATTGAACTGGCATGATCAGATTTGTGTTAGGGAGAGAAAAATCAGGTAGGGGGACAACTTAGGAGACAGTTCCAATAGACCAGGTGAAGAATAGTGAGGAATAGTGAGGAACAGTGGAGGAGATGGATAGAGGAAGAGATTTCATATATTCAGTGTTAGAACTGGTTTTGAGCTGATACACTTGACATGGAGGAGTGAAAGAAAACAAAGTTTACAATTCAGTTGGAATGTTAATGTAATACTGCTAAGATGAGAACTGAAGAACAGAGGTAGGGTTTGAGTAGCCTATAAAAACCTCTGCATAGGGTGATTACACTAAATATTTGAAAGATTAAAAGTGAATTATATTAAAATAAGTATCCACTAAGATTGTCATATTTCTTCAAGAATGGTTCATAGTAAAAATGTGATTAACATATCACTTCAATAGTCCAAACATTTTGAAACCATAAACTGATGTTAATACATGCCAAATAAACAGCATTCCTAATAGGTGAAAAATTAATGACAGTCCCACTGAAAGCTACACCAAAATTTTAAAATGCCACTTTACTTTTAGATACTACATTCCATCAGAAAACCAGAATGAACTGAGTAACTAATTATTTGCCAGTAAGGGAGTCTGGTAAATTCAATAGATACAGTTAAATTTGCAAAAAATCAACAGCTTTCCTGTATAGTAAGAATAATTGTTTAAGGTAACAGAAAAATCCACTGGCAAAAGCAATCACAAACTAAAATACAAAAAAAAAAAAGGCTCAAAGATTCTAAATAAAGAAAACAAATCTTTACTGAGATTTAAAGGATGGCTTAAAAATTGGAGAGACATACCATATGTTTCTAGATGGGAAGCTGATGTCAGTTCTCACATCCACATGCACAGTTATTGAAGATCCAGTAACTACAACAGACTATGCCTAGATAAGATACTTAAGCCATATAAAGTTACAAGAAAATACAGGTAAAAATCTAAGCTCTTGACAGAGAAGGACTTTCCAGGCAAAGGAGATGACAAAAAGTCAACAATTTTAAATAGACAAAACTTCTGTTTATCAAAATAGATTCTAAAGAAAATTGAAAAGCAAACAAATGGGAAGAAAATGGCACCACATGAACAAAAAATTAATAACTTTATTAGAGTCAGATCTCAGTATAATGAAGGTCAGAAAACACAAACAATTCACGAATTGCTAAATTATTTTAAATGTCTAATTGTTCTAGTAATGAAAAGAAAGCACATAAAAATAGGTTATTTGTATTGATTAAATTAACAAAGATTTGAAAATTATAGTATCAAATGCTAGAAAGGACACGGTGATATGCAAACATGTTCACCATATCAGTTCCATATCATGGAAACTGGTAGAGCATTTCTGAAAAACTCCTTAGCCTAAGGCCTAAAGACTGTTTATACTACTTAAATCAGTAACTCCTTTTCTATAATAAATCAATCTTTAGAAGGTAATAATATCCGTGTTCATTTACTTAATACCATTAATTACAGCACTAAATTATCAGCCCTAAACTGCTGATAATATGAAAATGGAGACATTGTTTAAACTTTAAAGATACCTTCAGAAAAGACAGAAAAGATAAACAGATCACTTTAACACTGTGCATTAAACACTGAAACAATGAAGAGGGTGTCTTGGCACAAAAGAAGGAATATAACGCAGACCAGAAGTTCAGAAAAGGCTTCCTAAAAGAGCTGTAGGATTCATACGAACTATTTTTATTTGTTTACACACATCCTTTATGTTGTGCAGTGAACAAGTATTGCTTTTTCAGGCATTGCTTTAATCACAGAAAAGGGTTGGCATAAAAAGTACCTTTTTAAAACCTTCTTTTCTACTTGTAGCAAACTACTTTTCCATAACTGTACTTCAAATTATCATCCCAGTTTTCTTGCAAAGCTTTCCTTAAATTACCTTTCACATTTTAAAGAAATGAAGACAGCTAGCTCTTACTAGTTTTGCTCTCTGATGTTTGGCATTCACATTTTCCTTCACCTTGTTTGTTCTGACAATACATGGATTATAAATTTGTGTCTGCTTAGCTTTCTGTCTTGCATAAACTTTATATATTATAGGTCAAAGTTTTTATTAATAGGCTACAAAAAATGAAAAATAGCTAGAAAAATTAATGTAGTTCAGAGACACTAAAGTCTTGCAAGCATTTTAGATTTTAAAATAAAAAAGAGAAAGAATAACTTTTCAATTACATTTTCAATTTCAATCACTATTGCCACATATATTAATCTCTAAAAGTAAGTCTAAATTATTGAAAGTTGATTTTGAAGTTAAAAATTAATTTGCTAAAATTTATTCAAGTCTTTTCTACAACAACAAATACACACACACACACACACACACACACACTGGAAACAAAAGAACTGACAAAAAAGTCATCTCAAACCAATTTATTTCCTTTAAAGTGTAAAGAGCTGTATTTTTTTCTTTTCTAAAAATGGAACAACGTGTTAACACAGGCTTATATTTAGCCATGAGAACCAGAACCATTTCCAAGAAAAAGTTAGTTAAGACAGTTTTCTAGGCCTGAATTCTTCCTTCATTTATTTTGGGATCAGTTTGTTTAATAAAAGCATAGGTTATAAATTTTCTACCAATTATGGTTTGCCCAATTACCATAATCTTTGCTACAGAGTACATTTCTTATCAATTCTGTAGTGTAATTTCACATCTGATATGCTCTCTGATCCTCAAGTTATTTAGAAGAATGTTTAGTTTCTGTTAGATTAGAATTTTTAGTTTTTCTGAATTTCTAGTTTAAATGCATGTAGGAAAGCAAATAAAGACTGAATTATTTCTACTCTCAATTTATTAGCTTCTGCACAGCAAAAGAAACTACCATCAGAGTGAACAGGCAACCTACAAAATGGGAGAACATTTTCGCAACCTACTCATCTGACAAAGGGCTAATATCCAGAATCTACAAGGAACTCAAACAAATTTATAAGAAAAAAACAAACAATCCCATCAAAAAGTGGGCAAAGGATATGAACAGACACTTCTCAAAAGAAGACATTTATGCAGCCAAAAGACACATGAAAAAATGCTCATCATCACTGGCAATCAGAGAAATGCAAATCAAAACCACAATGAGATACCATATCACATCAGTTAGAATGGCGATCATTAAAAAGTCAGGAAACAACAGGTGCTGGAGAGGATGTGGAGAAATAGGAACACTTTTACACTGTTGGTGGGACTGTAAACTAGTTCAACCATTGTGGAAGTCAGTGTGGCGATTCCTCAGGGATCTAGAACTAGAAATACCATTTGACCCAGCCATCCCATTACTGGGTATATACCCAAAGGACTATAAATCATGCTGCTATAAAGAGACATGCACACGTATGTTTATTGCGGCACTATTCACAATAGCAAAGTCTTGGAACCAACCCAAATGTCCAACAATGATAGACTGGATTAAGAAAATGTGGCACATATACACCATGGAATACTATGCAGCCATAAAAAATGATGAGTTCATGTCCTTTGTAGGGACATGGATGAAATTGGAAATCATCATTCTCAGTAAACTACCTCAAGAACAAAAAACCAAACACCGCATGTTCTCACTCATAGGTGGGAATTGAACAATGAGAACACATGGACACAGGAAGGGGAACATCACACTCTGGGGACTGTTGTGGGGTGGGGGTAGGGGGGAGAGATAGCATTAGGAGATATACCTAATGCTAAATGACAAGTTAATGGGTGCAGCACACCAGCATAGCACATGTATACGTATGTAACTAACCTGCACATTGTGCACATGTACCCTAAAGCTTAAAGTATAATAAAAAAAAAAAAAAAGAAATTTCCCTGAAAAAAAAAAGGATTTATTAACTTTCCTTTGAGGCCTACAATATATATTTAACGTTCCTAACTGTTTCATGGGCACCTAATTTACATTACCTTTTAAATAAGATGGTATGTGTCTGTGTGCATATCTATATCCACAAATAATTAATATATACTCACTCAAGCTTTTTGAGGGTGATGGCCAAATTTCCTAAAATTACTTACTTTTGCTCATTTTATCTGTTAAATTCTCAAAGAATTGTGTGAGTCTCTCAACTACTTGTGGTTTTTTTAAAATACGAAATTAACCTACTTCTAGAAGTTTTCATTTTATATATTCAGTTGCTAGGTTGTTTTGTGTTATAAAAGTTTTATGGAAATCATATTCATTCTGGGTACACTGTGTCTTTTATCCAATGGCGATATTAAAAACGTTTAACAAACTGTGCAGCACAATGTTTGCAAATAGTCTAAGAGTCTAAGTTTAAGACTAAAGTCTTAGACTATTTGCAAGATAACAAATTAGTCTGCCATAGCGTCATAGATGCTGACACAATTCGTGAGACTCCTGGGTCAGAGATAAAGGATGTTACTGTTCACAGCACAGAAGGCAGCATATGCTTCATGTTCTCACGGGCTGTCTTTCCTGCCAGGTCCCAAAGGGTGATTTAAGGTAGCTCAGGGGGATGTTGCACCTAAAGTGCATCTGTGTCACACCTGAGAAAACTCAGAATTCAGGAAATATTGATTATTTTAAAGGGGCTACTAGCAAATCTACCCAAACTTTGCCCAAGAGAAAAGCAACATATTTATTTGGTACCCTAGTTAGAAAACAAATTCACTCTCTGTGCCATATTTCTTTTGCACTTGTGGTTACCTTAAATTTAGCATATCTGAACCTACATTTGATTATCACCATCCAGAATTAACACTATATATGATATCTCCCCCTAATAAAATATGACCATAAACATGGTTTTAATTTCCTATCCCTGTCACCTTCCTGGATTGTATTGATGTTAGATTTTCAATTTTTTAATTAGCAGTACAGCTCTTGAATTTTGAAAATCTTTTCCTAACAATTGCATTAAGCTTCACAACTTTCTTAGGAAGTCATTCAAATTTAATCACAAGTTCTGCTAGTTTCAATGTCTGCTGTGATTCCTTCCATTCCACTCCTTTCTCTGTTCCTGTAAGTTGTTTTCATTTGGTACAGTATTTATTCAAGTTCAAACATTTTTTTTCTAGATAAGTTAGA
Source organism: Pongo pygmaeus (assembly GCF_028885625.2). Taxonomy (NCBI): domain Eukaryota; kingdom Metazoa; phylum Chordata; class Mammalia; order Primates; family Hominidae; genus Pongo; species Pongo pygmaeus. Next base: position 121,680,214 of record NC_072379.2, read on the forward strand.
TGGGCATATACTTTCTTAGGTCTATATAATAACAACAAAAAGGAGGGTTTTTAAAAATATTGTTTCATTCACCTAATGTTATATACTAACTATATGGTTTGGCTGTGTCCCCACCCAAATCTCATCTTGAATTGTAGCTCCCATAATCCCCATGTCATGAGAGGGACCTGAAACAAGGTAATAAAATCATGGGGGGCAGGTTTTTCCCATGCTGTTCTCATGATAGTGAATAAGTCTCATGAGATCTGATGGCTTTATAAAGAGCAGTTCCCCTACACATGCCCTCTTGAATGCTGCCATGTAAGACATGCCTTTGCTCTTCCTTCACCTTCTGCCATGATTGTGAGGGCTCCACAGCCATGAGGAACTATCAGTCCATTAAACCTATTTTTCTTTATAAAGTAACTACAACAGTATAGGTAATTTCTTCATGGTAGTATGAAAATGTACTAATACAGTAAATTAGTACTGGTAGAATGGGGTATGGCTATAAGGATACCCAAAAATGTGGAAGCAACTTTGAAACTGAGGAACAGGCAGATTGGAACAGTTTGCAGGGCTCAGAGCAAAAAAAAAAAAAAAAAAAAAAACTAAAAACAAACAAAAAACAGGAAAATGTGGGAAAGTTTGGAACTCCCTAGAGACGTCGAGGGCTCAGGAGACAGGAAGATGTGGGAAAGTTTAGAATTTCCTAAAGAGTTGCTGAATGGCTTTGACCAAAATGCTGATAGTAATATAGTCAATGAAGTCCAGGCTGAGGTGGTCTCAGATGGAGACGAGGAATTGTTGGAACTTGGAGTAAAGGTCACTCTTGCTATACAAAGAGACTGGTAGCACCTTGCATGTAACTCTAGCAACAATAACAACAAGAAGGCTGGGCGCAGTGGCTCATGCCTGTAATGCCAGCACTTTGGGAGGCAGAGGCAGGAGGACTGCTTGAGCCCAGGAAAAGGAGACCATCCTGGGCAATACAGTGTGACCCCATCTCTACAAAAAGTTTGAAAATTAGCCAAGCATGGTGGTGTGTGCCTGTAGTCCTAGCTACTCACGAGGTTGAGGCAGAAGGACTGCTTGAGCCTAGGAGATTGAGGCTGCAGTGAGCTGTGATCATGCCATTGCACTCCAGCCTAGGCAAAAGAGTGAGATCCTGTCTAAAAAATAATAATAATTAAGTAAAAGAATAACAAGAAAAATAACAATATCTTAAGTAAAATAGCTTATTTCTCTCATAAAAGGAAACTAAAAGTAGGCAGTCCAGGGAAGGAATGGCAGCTCCATTGTCATCAGGTTTTTTGTACCTTGCTGCCACCAAATCCTTAGCGACTGATTCAAGATCCAGTATGGCTGCTGGAGCTCCAGCTCTCATATCCACATTCCAGGCAACAAGAGAAAAAGGCAACACCTTGTAACTTTATTCATTATGTGTGCTTACATATTGGCCAGAACTTTCACAAGTAATTGCAAAGGAGCCTGGAAAATGACATCTCTTAAACAGGCTACAAGGTGACTGATACAGTTTGGCTATGTCCCCACCCAAATGTCATCTTGAACTGTAGTTCTTATAATTCCCATGTGTCATGGGAGGGAACTGGTGGGAGGTAACTGAATCATGGAGGTGGTTATCTCCATGCTATTTTCATGATAGTGAGCGAGTTCTCATGAGATCTGATGGTTTTATAAGAGGCTTTCCCTCACTTCCCTCTGCACTTCTCCTTGCAGCCACCTTGAGAGGAAGGGTATGTTTGTTCCCCTTCTGCCCTGGTTGTAAGTTTCCTGAGGCCTCCTAGCCCTGTGGAACTGTGAATCAATTAAACCTCTCTCCTTTATAAACTACCCAGTCTTGGATATGTCTTCATTAGCAGCATGAGAATGGACTAATACAGTAAACTGGTACCCATAGAGTGGGGTGCTGCTATAACGATACCCAAAAATGTGAACTTGACTTTGGAACTGGGTAACAGGCAGAGGTTGGAATAGTTTGGAAGGGTCAGAAGAAGACAGGAAAATGTGGGAAAGTTTGGAACTTCCTAGAGACTTCAGGGGCTCAGAAGACAAGAAAATGTAGGAAAGTTTGGAACTTCCTAGAGACTTGTTGAATGGCTTTGACCAAAATGCTGATAGTGATATGGACAATAAAGTCCAGGCTGAGGTGGTCTCAGATGGAGATAAGGAACTTGTTGGAAGCTAGAGTAAAGGTCACTCTTACTATACAAAGAAACTGGTGGCATTTTGCCCCTGCCCTAGAGATCTGTGGAACTTTGAACTTGAGAGAGATGATTTAGGGTATCTGGTGGAAGAAATCTCTAAGTAGCAAAGTGTTCAAGAGGAAGCAGAACATAAAAGTTTGGAAAACTAGCTGCCTGATGATACAATAGAAAAGAAAAAGAAAAGAAAAACTGATTTTCTGGGGAGAAAGTCAAGCCTGTTGCAAAAATTTGCACAACTAACATGGAGCCCAATGTTAATCACCAAGACAATGGGGAAAACATCTCCAGGGCATATCGGATACCTTCCCACCAGTCCCTCCCATCATAGGCCCAGAGGCCTAGAAGGAAAAAATGGTTTAGTGGGCCTGGACCAGGGACCGTTTGCTGAGTGCCGCCTAGGGACTTGGTGCCCTGTGTCCCAGCTGCTCCAGCCACGGCTAAAGGGCCAAGGTATAGCTTGGGTTGTGGCCTCAGGGGGTGCAAGCCCCAAGCCTTGGCAGCTTCTGTGTGGTGTTGAGCCTGTGGGTGCACAGAAGTCAAGAATTGAGGTTTGGGACTTTAGAATTAATGCTGAAATGAGTTAAGACTTTGGGGACTCTTGGGAAGACATGATTAGTTTTAAAATGTGAGGACATGAAACTTGGGAGGGGCCAGGGGGTGGAATGATATGGTTTGGCTGTGTCCCCACCCAAATCTCATCTTGAATTGTAGATCCTGTAATCCCCACATGTCATGGGAGGGACCTGGTAGGAAGTAATTGAATCATGGCAGTGGGTTTTTCCCATGCTCTTCTTGTGATAGTGAATAAGTACCACAAGATCTGATGGTTTCATTAAGGGCAGTCCCTCTGCACACACTCTCTTGTCTGCCACCATGTAAGATGTACCTTTGCTTTTCCTTTGCCTTCTGCTGTGATTGTGAAGCTTCACCAGCCATGTGGAACTGTGAGTCCACTAAACCTATTTTTCTTTATAAATTATCCAGTCTCGGGTATTTCCTCTTAGCAGTATGAAAATGGACTAATACACCAACCAACCACAGAATCTCAGTGCATACAACAATAAGCCTTTGTTCCCACACTTTAGGTGGGACAGCTGTACTTCAGGCTGCAGGCCAACTAGGGTGACTATTCTACTGGTCTTATCTTGGATCAGGTGCAAAGAGTGGAAGCTAGCAAGACATTCTTCTTGTGGTGGAGGTCAGCAGCTCTCAGGGAACCAAGCACAACCATATAGCACATTTCGAGCCTCTGCTCATATCATACCCACAAACATTTCATTGGATAAAGCAAGTCAAAAGGCCAAGCTCAAATATGCCCTCTCAAAAAGGGCAGAAAAGTAAATTCTGCCCAGAGTGGACAAGAAAGAGAGTACGCATTTGCTGAACAATAATCTAAACTACAATATTCATCCATAATATAGAACTGAGTATAGACTTCTTGGTTCACAAACTTTGTTTCCCCCCTCTGTAACAGTACTTCAATGTCTTCAAAAGTTGAATGTCACAGCAAGCAAAGCCCATTGCAGGAAATCAGGATTTTCACAGGTAGAATCCACTGATGGGTCTTCCAAGGGACTTCATTTTGTTGTCTTATGCTCTGTCCTCCCCCTCTCCCTATCGTGCTCCAATATCTTGCTACTATATACCTATGGACCTATTTACTTCTGGGTGAGTCCCATCCATTGACTTCCTAGGTAGCCATTCCTTGCCTGTGTTGAATCAAAGACCAGTCAGCTCTGATGGGCATTTCTCTTATTCTCTCTGTTGCAGAAATGCTAAAAAATGCCTCAAAGTCTCAGGCTACTTGGTGGCATCCTTCCATGTTGCCATTTTCAAATTTTTATGTAATTTTTGGTTCTTTCCATATTTTTAGGAGAAAAGAGGTATGTAGGCTCAACTTATCCTGAAATCAGAAGTCCAAAAGAGAGACTATATTTTTTAAAGTCTTATTTCTGTACACATATAATTTTACATAAAAATAAAATATAATCACAATCATGATTCTTTACCATGTGCACTTGTTTTCTTTTCTTCTTGATTCCATTGAAGGTCCTTTACTGACCTTCTGTATACTGAGTCTTCTAACTAACCTAGAGCAACATCCCCCTCTCTGCAACTGCTAACAACTGATGATACAACTTTGAATATTTTGCTCCATACTCATAATTCTAGAGATACAAATATGCATCCAACTATATAAATTACAATAAAATAATTTTTAATCATAGCTACTGTTTTTAAAAAGGTGGGAAATTACCCTGCCTTTGTTAGACTATACATCTAACATACCTCCAGGAACCACCACCACCACCCTGCCCCATCAATAATCTGATTTAGCCCTGACCCATTCTGGGTTTGTTTGTTTGTTTGGAGATGGGGTCTTGCTCTATCTAGAGTGCAGCCTCGACCTCCAGGGCTCAAGTCTCAGCCTCACAAATAGCTGAAACTACATGTGTATGTCTCCACACCACTAATTTTTATTATTTTTTATTTTTTGAGAGAGTCTCACTATGCTGCCCAGCTGGTCTCAAACTCCTGGGCACAAGCAGTTCTTCCACCTCAGCCTCCCAAAGTGTTAGCCATTCTTTTAAGGGCTGTATAATAGTATATGGTATGTGGCTGCACCACGATTTACTCTCTATTCCCTCTGACAGCATTTATATTGGTTTTGGTTTTATGTGACTATAAACAATGCATCAAAAATCAGTCTTATACATGTATTCTTATTTAAGGCTGCTTTTATTCTATGGGATTAAGTTTCATATGTGGGAGTGCTGAGTCAAAGTGTAGAGGCATTTAATTAATAATAAATCACTTTGTAGAAAATCATATATAAGAATGCTTTCTTACCACACTCATGACAAAATATTATTAATCTGATGGATAGAAAGTAACCTTTGTTGTTACTTTAATTTGAATCTTTTCATAAACTTGTTGATCATTTCAATTTGTTGTCCTTTGAACTATTTTTGGTTTTTACCCATTATCCTATTAAAATATCTTTTCCTTATTTATTATAAGAGGATTTTCCATGCAATTGCTATAAATACTTTGCCATCTACATTACATATACAAGGGGATTATTATTGTCTTAGCCTATTGAACTTGTTTATAGTCTCTTCTGCCATTCAAAAGACTTATCAGACAAACTCAAATATTTTCTCTTTTGTAGTTTGTGTTTCTACTAGCCCCTAAATCCAGGATTCTGTTTTATTTTTAATTTGTCTTATCCCATTTGTACTTCACTGTATTGTAATACATAAGGGAATTCACATTTATTTCCTTCAACTGCTAACAACTGATGATACAACTTTGAATATTTTGTTCCATACTCATAATCCAGAGATACAAATATGCAACACTCATAAATAATTTATCCTTTCTTAATCTGTCCTTTTCCTAATTGTCACCACTGTGTTCAGTTCTATTATATACAAGAATATATTTCTAAATTTTATTTCACTGACCTATTTTTAATATTATATTGATTGTAATGAATTGATACTGTTTTATTTAGAAAATCTGATTTGAGTAACCAATTTATCCCTCAGTAAATTTTCTTTCTTAGGCATTTAATCTTCCACATAAACTTTATAATTTTTCCATCCTATTTCAAAAATAACCATGGTGAAATATGAAATAAAAAGGGTTTAAATCTGTCTATTTATTTTGGGTGTCTTGACATTTACATGCTACTGAATCTTTCATCTAAGGACAAGAAATGTCAATCCATTTGTTCAGATTTTATGACAGAAAAATTTTAGTTTTTATCACATAGGTCTTATGCTTATCTTGCTGAATTTCTCACTATTTTACAGTTGTATCATAGTATTCTAAATAATTATTTACATTTTCATTTCTAAATGCTTAGTGTGAGAATAAAGAAAAGCTATTGATATTGTGTATTTACCTTATATCTAGCAACCTTAGCAAATTCCCATAATTCTATTTTTTAAAAAAATTAAACTCCTTGGGGTTTTCAGGGACAAAATAACACATTAGTAAGAGGGATAATCTCCTCTTGCCATGTCTTTGTGGCTATTTTGCTAATCCATTTATTAAAATCTTCATAGAATTGTTAAATAACAGTATAGTTCAGTATCCTGCTCATTACTAAAACACCACCAGTAGCAAAACTTTATTCTAAATGTTAAAGATTGGCTTTTAAGCCTGGGCAACCTGGTGAAACCCCATCTCTACAACAATAACAACAACAACAAAAATTAGCAGGGTGTGGTGATGCATGTCTGCAGTCCCAATTTGAACCAGGGATGTTGAGGCTGCAGTGAGGCGTGTTCATGCCATTGCACTCCACCTTGGATGACAGAGTGAGACCCTGTCTCAACAACAACAACAAAAAAAAAAAACGTTGATTTTTAATTTCCTTCTTTGCCTAGTCTTCATTGGAAATGATGAAATTATAGCACATCAATAGATACTAGGAAAGTATTTGGTCATCTGAACCAAATGTACTGATATATGGATTTTCTGTTTTAGTCACATTTTATTATTTTTTAATATTTTAGCTGATATGTTGTTTGGTACATCCATATTTTAAAACTCATCTTTAAAGTAAATTTGCCTTTTATTTCTACTCAATATTCCTTTTTATGCTATTTCTCTTTTTCTTATATTGAGTCTATTGAATGACTCACTTTGCATTTCCCAGTATTATTTATATGCATTTCTGTATTTCAAACATTCTTATAAACTCACTAATGACAAAACAATAAACAGCATATATCCTAGCTAACATGGTGAATCCCCATCTCTACTAAAAATACAAAAAATTAGCCGGGCGTGGTGGCGGGTGCCTGTGGTCCCAGCTACTCGGGAGGCTGAGGCAGGAGAATGGCGTGAACCTGGGAGGGGGAGCTTGCAGTGAGCCAAGAGGCGACAGAGCAAGACTCCATCTCAAAAAAAAAAAAAACAGCATATAGCTAGGTTTACTTTTGTAACCCAGTCTGATATCTGGCTTGTAATTTTGTTATTCAATCTGTTTGTATTTAATATAATAACTATTGTGGTTGATTTTATTCCTTCCACCTTACTTTGTATTTATTAGTCATTTTATATTGTTTGTTGTTCCTATTCCTTATGTTTGAGGAGCTGATCAAGTTACTATTTTTCCTGCAGCAGTGATCCTCACATGGGGCACCAACTGTGGTAGCGCTCCTCTCACAGGGGCACCAGCTGTCAGGGGGTCTGTCCCTTGCAGACCCCTGACCTGGTGACGGATGAATAATGTACACTGACACACAGATATTCTGCTTTGCCAGTCCAGCTGAGGGTGTCCACGCTGCTTACAGACTCCTTGCTGAGTGTTGTAAACAGTTGCCACCACAGCTCCAATCAGCTAGTGAGACTCACACTTATTCGGTAAGATGAATTAACAAAGGCTTGAGTCAACACCATTACAGGATAACTGACATTGTGGACTTCCCGAGTAAAAACCACTTAAGCACCTGAGGTACATATCAAAGGTTAGTCTTAAGACCACATGAGTAAGTGAGCTACCTAGGTAAACTACTCTGCCTTCCTTTGTACCAACTTTAAGCTATTTACTAAAGGTAAGGATTAAGTTGCCTTCAACCATATCTATTACCAATGTTATGCAAACTCTCAGGCCAAGAGGGCCTGTGGCTATTATTATAACTATCTTTAATATTTTTCCCACTAACCTAATTGAACCCAAACATTTTCCCTCACTGAATTGGAAATTTTGTGTAGTGTTTCATTCCATTAGTAGTCACGTCTATTTCATTCTTCTTAAAATTAAATGGTATGACTCTATTCTTTGAAAACAAGATTATAACTTCCATTAAAATTATTTTTCCCACCATGACCCACTATTTATCATCTTATATCCCCTAATAAGCTCAGTTTTTTTTAATATTTTTTATTTTCACTATCTCATCCTCCTCCCTAAGATCTTTTTAGAATGTTTCTACTTCTCTATTCACCATTCCCAACTTTAGGTCATTGGGTACTGTTTACTTTTAGATTTTTCTGAGGAAGTTTAATATATCTTTATTTTGCATTTAAATTACAAATCCCAAAACAGCCATCTCCATCCATTTAATTTCTAAATACATATGCACTCATGTGTTAAGATTTACTGTGCTTATTTCCTCTTCATGTTTTCCCACCTTGAAGTCTCTGTTCTGGTTCATTTACTGTTTGATTAACATCTACCCTTGGATACAATACGTGGGTGATACTCTCTGAATGATTACATATCTCTAAAGTCATTTTCTTAACCTAGGCAGGAAAATGATATAAGTTGAAAGTAAGATTCTTGGATTGTGGTCTGTTTCTCTCAGTAGTGTGTGGATGCCCCATCTTCCTAACTTGCAGATGAGAAAACCAGTGCCAGGTTGGTTCCCACACTTCATCCTTTTCTTAAGGTAACTTAAGTATTTTTTTTTTCCTGGAGCCATCTGTATATATCATTAGAGAATTTGAGAATTTTATCAGAATGTGTCTGGACATGGGTCTTTTCTCATCAGGTGAGTCTAGACCTTATTAAGCCTTTTTACTTTGCAGGCCAAAATCTTTCTTTAGCTCAGGTCAAGAATATTGTCTATTATATAATTATTACCTTTCCTATTTCATATTTATGTTCCTTTTTCACCTTGTTGAACATCAATTATTTTCATTTCCGTTCCCTGGAATCAAATCTCCAAGACTCTTATTTTTCCCCTCAAGATTTCTAACTTTTAATCATATTTTCATATTTATGCTCTGGGATTTGAGATGTGTTTTACATTTGATCAACCAGAACAGTAAATCAGGTCTCAGCAGCTATCCTTTTTCCCTTGTATTACTTAATTAGGAATCATGCTTAAAATTTTGTAGGTGCTACAGTTGAATCTCCCTAGGTATTATACTTTTATTTTTACTTTTTCAAATGTTCACGTCTCCTCCAACATTGCTACTTCACATCACACCTGTTCTGACTGTCTGGTGTTCCTCTCTTTGCCTGCAGGACAAAGAGATTGTATGACTATGTATACTTATGTAGATTGTCATTTTGTGGAGGCTAAAGTCTGATTGTTAGTTCTCTAATTTGGCTTCACATTAGAATCACTTGGGGAGTTGTTCTGTGGTTTATTTAGTTTAAACTGATAATGCCCAGAACCAGTTTGATAAGAGTCTCTGGAGGAGGTACCCAGGCATTAGTACTTATGTAAATACCCCAGGTGAATTTTGAACTAGAGCCCTAAAGGGTCTGAATCTTACTTGTGTGAGATGTGTAAAAACGAGAAGCTATTTCCCCTTCAGAAATAGCAGGGGAAAGCCTTTTTGCTCTCAGGTCTCCCTGCCCTCCTCTTGGGCTCAAGGACATGGATAATCCTATCTACCCATTGCAGTCCTTTCTTGGGTTCTGTGGGGATTAGGGAGACTCTCATATCCCTACCCCAAGGAATCTTCTGATCTTTGAAGACCAGGCTCTAGAATCTACCCCTCTGGAGCTCTTTATCCTGAGATTCCAACACTGTTCTCTCACTAGGGCTCAGACCATTTAGAGGAAGCCCTCCCACCTCAACCCCCACACACCATTTCCTTTCCCCAAAGCCCACACAGCACAAGGGTTCCCTGAGATCAGTTGCCTATAGGTCCTCTGGCTCAGAAGATGCAGGTAATGTGGTTCTGAAAGAAGAAATAAACCACATTCAGATCTTCAAACTATAAATTCTAGTAGTCACGTCTATTTCATTAACTTCTAGAAGGGATAATATGGACTTTTATTTTCCACATTCCACTTTTATTTTTACCACATTCAGATCTTCAAACCACAACTTCTAGTAGTCTCGTCTATTTCATATAACTTCTAGAAGGGATAATATGGACTTTTATTTTCTTATTTCTGGTCTTTATAGTAAACATCTAAATACAATTTTTGTTCATGTAAATGGCAAATTAGCATCATTGGGAAAATGGATGAGAAGCCATGAAGAATGGTTGTTCTCCTCATAATGAGCATTAGAATGTAAATAGCAAGATTCAAAGGAGAGGAGGCAGGATTAAGCACAGTCAAGAGACTGGGATAAAGGACTGATCAGGTAATGTCTGCAGTAAATCAAAATGATTTACAGATATAAACAAATACATAAGCAGTACATTTATAAATTATAGATGTTCAGCTGGAGAAGGGTGAATAGAGAGTGACATCCTTCTTTCTCTTCTACCATTTGTCAATGTTAGGAAATATGACCTGTAAGGATTTATGTAGAACTTTTATATTATGAATTTAACATTGAGTGTGTTGTACCCACTGGTAAGATAAATATATGGCACAACTTTTATGGATAATTTTGCCTTTCAATTTTGAGATGTAAATGTTTTTTACTACTGTTATGAGTTTCGTGTTTAAGACAGGAATACAACTACTACTTTCAGAGCCCTCTCCATTATATGAGAACTGAGTCAAGGACAATAAAGCATCACTATATCCCCATTTTTTTTTTCTATAAGAATGGTTTTCAGACTTATTTGGTCATGCTGTGTTCAAAAGAGAGCTTAAATAAATGCTCACACTGGAAAAAAAGATGAGTGTGGAACTGAACCTGCTTGTGACCCCATCCTCTCAGCCCTAAGCATCTTCCCACTAGAAACCAGGTTCCATGAGAACAGGTCATGGATGTAGCATTTCTCACAGCTACATCCTCAGTGCTAGAAAATGCCAGGCAGGTAGTAGGCCTTGCTCAAGATTTAAGAAACGAATTCTGTAACAGTATGCAAGACTGTTTGAAAACCACTATTTTCAACCCTTTCATTTAAATATTATCTAAAGAAGCCACTCCAGAAGGAATACAAACTTGAAGCAACGAGGAACAGCTAATGTGCATATCAGCTGAATGATTTGAGCATAGATATCTAAACACCCTGCACCTCAATCTCATGAGGGTTTTATAAAGTGCCCCTATACACCCCCAACCCCAAGAAAAAGCTGAAAATTTTATCACTTGTGCTTTATGTCATTTGACAGCAATGTAAAAATATCATGAACTTTTGCATATATATGTATTTCCTTGGAGAATTCAGAAGGGACCACAGAAACCACAGGTCTACCAGATAGTTACTTGTTATCAATTATAAAACTTTCTGGATGATACTCTCATTCTATCTTTCTCTTCAAGTCCAGACATATTTCACTGCAAAGCCCAAATTCTAGATGACTGAAGAATTATTCAACTTCAAAGGGAAGTTAGGAATGGTCAGTTAGCCAACAGAGTTTATTTACCTTTACTCTAATACTACAGTACACTGCAATGATTTGCTTCTATATCCATCTCCCCCAATAGACAGCTGGTTCCTGGAAGATGAAAACCACACTGTATTCACCTTAGTAATTAATGTAAGTGCCTAGTGCAATGCAAAGCACATTGTAGCTTCCCACTTCTGAGTGTGGGGCAGGGACAAGGGAGAATTCAAACGTAATAAAGTAACTGAATTCCAGGATACTTGGTATTAGCTGTTAGAGTAGCGTTCGGGAACACCTTTCTTTACTCACAAAAGTCCACCACATTCAGGGAGTGAAGCAAAGTATTATCAAACATCTGATTCCTCATCCTCATTAAATAGGCTCCCAAGGTCCAGCCACCAGCTTAAAAAACTGGAAAGGCTTTTAGGCAGTATTTACATGGTCCAACTAGAGAGAGGAAAGGAAGATCCTGACAACGAGAACTCAAAGACTAGCTGACAATAAATATCCCCCCTGTGAGAATAAGAGCATACTATGGGAGACTGAGAAAGTAGAAGTTAACTCAGACAAAGAATGTAAAAATCTGCCCAGCCATCAGGCTGGAGAATAACAGAAACAGAGCCAGCTTCAGGTTAATAGGAAACAATACTTTTCTCAAGGACATTCTGCTACTATAAAGTGTCATAACAACCCCTTTCTTTGTCTACTAGTAGTTTTCTGACTCACTGGGAAACTTTGTGCTCTAAAATCACCAGAAACTCTGCTGTTTGAAATTATAGTACTCAGAATGAAGCATTTCATTTTTTGTCTGGAGGATCTAAGTTACTTTGACACAAAGAAATGGCCTCGATTTATGACCTAGAGCTTTAGAAAAGGGGGTTCTGGACATGGCATTTCACATCACTCTTAACTTTGTAGTTTGCAAGGAAACAGGACCCTGGTCCACATTGCAGTGATATTGATGCAAATTGTGTGACCCACTGACACACAAGCCCTGCTTTGCCTTAAACTTACCAAAAATTGCTTTGTTTATATTTCACTTAAACTCTGCCCTTCTCAAAAATCCTATGACTCTTTTCCTTTGATTAGTGAGTTTATAAGTGGTTTCTCTGGTGTAAAGTCTACCTCATTGTCATAAGTCAACAATCCTGCCTTCGTTGGACTATAGCTTTGAACCTGATGGTTTTAAGCTGATTGCACTATGCCAAGACTTAAATCTTGGTATCCACCTTTCCATGACTGAGTTTAGATTCAAGCAAAGCTTTATACAATAAAACTGTTCTCCTGGAGGTCACAGAGCTCCACTTTGTTCCTTGTGTTCATTTGGGCCTAAATGAACTTGTCCTCCTCAGGGCTTAAGTTCTCAACTAGTCACCAGCACTGAGAAAAGGCCTGCTTCAGCAATGAAAACAGTTCATCATTTCCCTTTTACTAACCCTTGATTTCAACACTTAGAACACCTTGGCTCTTGTTGGATGCTGATCACAAGAGGAAGCAATACTTGCCCTCTGTAATTCTTGGTCCCAGAATTTAAGATGCTCAGAGTCCTTATGTCCTCAGTGATGGGAGGCAGAGGAAATGGTAATGGTTTTTCTTGGTCCTCGGCTTGGCTGCACTGATTACCCCTGGAAGGCAGGAGCATGAAGAGGTGAAGGGAATGTCAGCAGAGGAGTAGATTTCATTTATCGGAAAATCATGCAAACTAGGGAGGTGCAGAATGCCAACTACAGCAGCCCAGAATAGTCTATTCAGGGCTCAGTGTTTTTATACTCTTCAGAAAGGAAGCTTACTGCCTTCCTATCCTGTCTCCTCCAAGGCCAGCACATTGCAAGGAAGGGTTGGCCTTTAACTGGTTCATTTACCACAAAGGCCCGGTAATTAGTAGTAAGAGCTGCTATTTAATTCCCTCAACTATTTTGTCTTGCTTTGAAAAGCATTCAGAAGAACAAGAGTCTTGCAAGGGATATCTGTTAAGGAATATAAAAAGCTCAGCTATTCACTATAAGCATTACACTCTAACCTCAAAACATCTTTAGTTCCCAAACCTAGAGGACACAAATACAAATTTTCCCCCTCCCACACACACTAACAAAATAACCACAATATGCTTTAAGAAATTAAATACAGTTAAAAATGTCTACAGATAAATATGTACATTTAACAAATGCTTTCAAAAGTTAATTGTAGATAAATCTCAGATGCCAAAAGGGAAACACTAATAATTTGACTACATAAAACTTTAAAACTTGTTTACAGAAACCAAAAACAAAACATAACACACTGTTTAGAAAGGCAAAAACTACGTATAGAAAAAATCTGCCATGCTGAGAGATGAAGAGCTAGTTTCTTAAACATAGGAGCAATGCTGATCAGGGATACAAATAAGCATGTCATAGAAAATGAAATAAAAATACCCCTCATCCATTTTCTTAGAAAAACGAACTATAAAGACAGAGTACTAAGGGAAAGAAACAAAAGAAATTCTACATGTTCACATAAGAATAAGTGAACAAATATTAAGCAAGTTGTTTTTTTTTTTCTGAAAAGAGAAACAGAGGTCTTTGTATCAAAGTTTGCAAAGATAAGATTGTGAATTAAAAATAGAAAAAGGCCAGGAGCAATGGCTCATGCCTGTAATCCCAGCAATTTGGTAGGCCAAGGCAGGAGGATTGCTTAAAGACAGGAGTTTGAGGCCAGCTTGGGCAAAAAAGGAGTCCCTGTGTCTACAGAAAAATTTTAAAAATTAGCCAGGTGCAGTGATCTGCGCTTGTATTCCTAGCTACTCAAGAGGCTAAGGCAGGAGGATCTCTTGGGCCCAGACATTCACAGCTGCAGTGAGGTATGATTGTGTCACTGCATGCCAGCCAAGGGGACAGAGCCAGACAGCATTTCTAAAAAAAAAAAAAAAAAAAAAAAAAAGAAAAAAGAAAAGAATTAAGTTTCTGAGTGGATGAACTTTACTTCAAATGGGATTTTATTAATGTTCCTATAATCCAAGAAAATGTTTATAACCACCACCCACCCCTGGCCAATTTAATTGTTGCAAATAAAGACTGTATAGTAATAAATTTAAAACAGGAACTATAGGACTTAAAAATATCAAGGCATATAAAGATCAAACCAGCTCTTATGAATAAAACATCCAACTTAATCCATATGAAATTGTTTTTTTCTTCAAAGTACCTAAATCTAGTACTCACAGCCTCAATCATTCTTCAAATTATAGCTCATGAACACCATCCAGGTCTGAAATTTGTTTCAAGATAGCTCTTAAAGATACTGCAATGCATGACTAGTTTTGCCTAATTGATCTACCAGTTGAAAATTCACAGTCATAAAATCCAAGCTTCTGTACAGCCAAGCTCTCCCAAGAGCCCATCATTATAATTTTTCCTATAGCCACCACGTCTCAACACTAATGGATGTAGGAATATTAACTATGATCAGGTACATAAAGAAATGGTAGCACCCAAAATACGAAAGCAAAGGGACAAATCATTTTTATCTCAGATTTCAATATGCGGTGTGCCCATAGAGTATGCACAGGCACATCAATTCCCCTAGCTGTCTGAATGTCTGTTCTTAAACGTTGTGGGCCATGCTGACTACCAGAACAAAATAAAGTTGTATAAGATTGTACCAACGGCACGAGGAAAAGTACAATAAAACTATTTGTAATGCATGAGATTCACATGCTGAAGTTCTCATTTAGACATCACAGTCTTATATAATTATTCTCCCTCTTAGCTATGAAATAATATTGTTTAATGTTCAGATTTTAAACTACAGAAAGAAATACTAAGGAAACCACAGATGGTATGAGATGAAGCTCTTTTGAAAGATACACACACACACTTCTTAAACCTTGCTACTCTTGTTTTTTCTTTCAAATATTCTAATCTTCCATGGGTCATTTTCTTTGATTCTCAATATAAACTAAATTTCGACTTTTTCTTTCCTGAACTGAGCAAAGGATAAGAAAGTCAAGCATACTGAAACATACCAGCATAGCAACTCAGAACAGCTGCCCATTAACAGCAGTTTTTCAAACACAATCTGGAGAAAGACTATACAGGATGCCATCAACAACTGTATTGTGATTTAATGACTTTATCAACATATTTATTTATTTCATTGCTATTTAATAACACTAACCATGGCAACACAGGACAAAAGAATTTTTACAAAACAGCCTATCTTCGAAGTTTTTCAATTTGAGCTTAAAATTTTAAAGAATGAACTTGATCTAATTATAAACCACAATTTAAAATGTTACTTCAAAATTAAAGGCCTATCAGAAATTACCAATAAAAAGGGTTGACTAAATCACAAATAAATACATTTTATCTCAATTATCTCATCTACACAACCATTAAAAACAGTCTGATTTGTAGGAATCCAATTATTTTGAAAAATCATCATTGGTAAAGAAAATACATTTTATGTTAATTTTTGATGTCCTAAGGGAACCAAGTTAAA
The DNA here is from genome assembly GCF_028885625.2 of Pongo pygmaeus. Lineage (NCBI taxonomy): Eukaryota > Metazoa > Chordata > Mammalia > Primates > Hominidae > Pongo > Pongo pygmaeus. The sequence goes on from NC_072379.2 coordinate 121,696,108, forward strand.
TGGCTAAATCAGTTTGTAGACAGCAGACCAATTCCCAGATACCCCATTTGCTTTCTCATGAATACAGTAATGGAAGGAACCTCAAAGGCAAACTCAATATTGCCAATCAAGCCATAACCTTGTACCAAGCAAAATGTGTTGTGAAATGCTCCCTTTGGTAAACAGAGGAGACCACACTTATTCTGGTAACATCCTGAGAAAAGCTAATCCATAAAATATTTCATTTTAAACTCCCTGCTATATTCTGAATGTTTGTGTCCTCCCCCAAAATTCATGTGTTGAAATCCTAACCCCCAAAGTGACGGTATTTGGAGGTGGGCTCTTAAGAGGTGATTTGTTCATGAATGGAGCACTAATGAATAGGATTAGTACCCTTATAAAGGAGGCTCTAGGCCCTAGAGAGACCCCATCCCTCTTTCAGCCATATAAGGTTATACTGAAATAACAGCCCCCTATAAACCAGGAAGCACGGCCTCATGAGAGGTGAAATCTTCGGCACCTTGACTTTGGACCTTCCAGCCTCCAGAACTGTTAGAAATAAAGTTCTGTTGTTTATAAGCTACCCAGTTTATGGTATCTTCTTGTTGCAGCTTGAACAGACTAAGACACTATTTTAAAAAATGCAACAGACTTTAGAGATACACCTATAAGATTAACAAACTTATTTAGTAGTATGGCGTTATAGATTTCAAGTAAATTAGATTTGGTGATCTTTCCAATAGTGTATTTTCTTTATAAAAAGCAAAGCAAAGAAATTTAACCAATTATAAGATATTCACTGTTAAACATGAATACAGTGAACAAAGAAAGGTACACTGCTCACCCTAGGCCAAGAAACAGCTAACAGCAAAGCATCTGGTCTCTCCACACTAACTGCTCACCTAATAGCACTATGCTTCTGGCAACTTCTAGTTCAATATATACTGAATAGGATATGTGCAACTCTAATTTAATTCACCACCAACTACATATTTGTACAAATTAAAGCATTCATATTGGATCTTTGTTCAAAGAGTCCTGAGTGCAAATGAAAAAATGAAAATGCTGTGCCTTTCAGCCATATCGTTACATGCACTAAAAGCCTTTCTAAAAGAAACACTGATTTGTTCTATCAAACGTGTAAAAGGACCATTCAGGTCCTCCTTTACTGTTGTTTCTCTTCATTTTTCATTTCCGTTGATTGAAACTCCTTGGTCCATCCCTCCAGCCCCTATTTTTCAACATAATTCCTTTTTTGAAGCTCAGACCCCAATTTTCATTATAATATCTTCAAAAATGTTTACAATTGTGTGGGAGTCTAAGTCTCTTGAAAAATTCGAAGAACTTGCTTTATGAATCTGGGTGCTTCTGTGCTGGGTGCATATATATTTAAGATAGTGAAAGCTTCTTGCTGAATTGAGCCCTTTAACAATTATGTAATGCCCTTCTTTATCTTTTTAAATCTTTGTTGGTTTAAAGTCTGTTTTGTCTGAAACTAGGATCACAATCCCTGCTTATTCCTGTTTTCCATTTGCCTGGTAGATTTTTCTCCATCCTTTTATTTTGAGCTTATGCATGTCACTGCATGTGAGATGGGTCCCTTAAAGACAGCATATCAGTGGGTCTTACTTTTTTATCCAGCTTAACATGGTGTGTCTTTTAATTGGTACATTTAACTCATTTACATTCAAGGTTAGTATTGATATGTGTGAATTTGATCCTATCCTCATGATGTTAGCTGGTTATTTTGCAGACTTGTTTATGTGGTTGCTTCATAGCATCACTGATCTATGTGCTTCAGTGTGTTTTTGTAGTGGCTGGTAATGATCTTTCCTTTCCAGACTTAGTGCTTCCTTCAGGAGCTCTTGTAAGGCACGTCTGGTGGTAATGGATTCCCTTAGCATTTGCCTTTCTGAAAAGGATCTTATTTCCTCTTCACTTATGAGGCTTACTTTGCCTGAAAACAAATTCTAGGTTGGAATTTATTTTCCTTAAGAATGTTGAATATTGACCCCCAATCTCTTCTGGTGTGTAGGGTTTCTGCTGAGAGGTCCGCTTTTAGTCTGATGGGCTTCTCTTTGTAGGTGTTCTGACCTTTCTAGCTGTCATGAACATTTTTTCTTTCATTTCAACCTAGAGAATCTGACGATTACATGTCTTGTGGATGATCTTCTTGCTTCATTTCCTAAACCTGAATGTTGGCCACTCCAGCTAGATTGGGGAAGTTTTCATGGATGATATCCTAAAATACGTTTACCAAGTTGATACCATTCTCCCTATCTCTTCTGGGGACACCAATGAGTCATAGATTTGGTCTCCTTATATAATCCCATATTTCTCAGAGGTTCTTTTCATTTCCTTCTAATTTTTTTCTGTACTTTTGTCTAATTGTCTTATTTCAGAAAGCCAGACTTCAAGCTCTGAGATTCTTTCCTCCACCTGGTCTATTTTGATATTAATTCTTGTAATTGCATTATAAAATTCTTGTAGCGTGTTTTTCAGCTCTATCAAGTTGTTTACATTCTTTTCTATACTGGCTATTTTGTCTAACAGACTTCAACTCCCACGCAATAATAGTGGGAGAGCTTGACATCCCACTGACAATATTAGATCAAGACACAAAACTAACAAAGATATTCAGGACCTGAGCTCAGTACTGGATCAAAGGGACCTGATAGATATCTACAGAACTCTCAACCCCAAAACAACACAATATACATTATTCTCATCGCCACATGGCACATCCTCTAAAATCAATCATATAATCAGAAGTAAAACACTCTTCAGCAAAAGCAAAAGAACTGAAATGATTCAAAAAAAAAAAAAAAGCTTTCTGACAACAGCATAATCAAATTGGAAATCAAGACTAAGAAATTCACTCAAAACCATACAATTAGATGGAAATTGAATCACCTGCTCCTGAATGAATTTGGGGAAATAATGAAATTAAGGCACATATCAAGAAGTTCTTTGAAACTAATGAGAACAAAGATACAACATACCAGAATCTCTGGGACACGGCTAAGGCCGTGTTAAGAGGGAAATTTGTAGTGCTAAATGTGCACATCAGAAAGTTACAAAGATCTCAAGTTAATAATCTCACATCACAACTAAAAGAACTAGAGAACCAAGAGCAAACAAATCTCAAAGCTAGCAGAAGACAAGAAATAACTAAAATCAGATCTGAACTGAAGAAGATTGAGACATTAAAAAAAAAATTCAAAAGATCAACAAATCCAGGAGCCATTTTTTTAAAAAAATTAATAGATCACTAGCTAGACTAATAAAGAAGAATAGAGAAGATTCAAATAAACAAAATCAGAAACAACAAGGGGGATATTACCACTGACCCCACAGAAATACAAACAACTATCAGAGAATATTATGAACACTTATATGCACATAAACTAGAAAATCTAGAAGAAATGGATAAATTCCTGGACACATACACTCCCCCAAGACTCAACCAGGAAAATTTGAATCCCTGAACAGACCAATAGTGAGCTCTAAAATTGAGTCCTTAATAAACAGACTAAAAGCAAACTGAATCCAGCAGCACTTCAAGAAGCTTATCCACCATGATCAAGCCAGCTTTTTCCCTGGATGCAAAGTTGGTTCAACACACACAAGTCAATAAATGTGATTATCACAAACAGAACTAAAGACAAAAACCACAGGAGTATCTCAATCTATGTAGAAAAAAACTTTTGATAAAATTCAACACCTATTCATGTTAAAAACTCTCAATAAACTAGATACTGAAGGAATATACCTCAAAATAAGAGCCATCTATGACATACCCACAGCGAACATCATACTGAATGGGCAAAAGCTGGAAGCATTCCCCTTGAAAACCAGCAAAAGACAAGGATGCCCTCTCTCACCACTCCTATTCAACACAGTATGGGAAGTCCTGGCCAGGGCTGTCAGGCAAGAGAAAGCAATATAGGGCATCCAAATAGGAAGAGAGAAAATCAAACTATCCTTGTTTGCAGACAACATGATACTATATCCAGAAAACCCCATAGTATCAGCCCATAAGCTCCTTAAGTTGATAAGCAACTTCAGTAAAGTCTCAGGATACAAAATCAATGTGAAAAAAAATCACTAACATTCCTATACACCAAAACAGTTAAGCCGAGAGCCAAATCAAGAACACAGTCCCATTCACAATTGCCACAAAAAGAACAAAATACCTAGGAATACAACTAGCCAGGGAGGTGAAATATCTCCACAAGGAGAACTACAAAACTGCTCGAAGCTATCAGAGATGACACAAACAAATAGGAAAACATTCCATGCTCATGGATAGGAAGACTCAATATTGTTAAATTGGCCATACTGCCCAAAGCAATTTATAGATTCAATGCTCTTTCATTAAACTTCCATTGACATTCTTCATAGAACTTGAAAAAAAACTATTTTAAAATTCATATGGAACTAAAATTCATATGGAGCCCAAATAGCCAAGGCAACCTTAAGCAAAATGAACAAAGGTGGAGGCATCACACTACCCAACTTCAAACTATACTACAGGTTTGTTGTTGTTGTTGTTGTTGTTGAGACAGGGTCTCACTCTGTCACCCAGGGTGGAGTGCAATGGCATGAACACGCCTCACTGCAGCCTCAACATCCCTGGTTCAAATGATTCTCCCACCTTAGCATCCTGAGTAGCTGGGACTGCAGACATGCATCACTACACCCTGCTAATTTTTGTTGTTGTTGTTGCTGTAGAGACGGGGTTTCCCCATGTTTCCCAGGCTTAAAAGCCAATCTTCAACATTCAGAATAAAGATTTGCTACTGGTGTTGTTTTAGTAATGAGCAGGATACTGAACTATACTGTTATTTAACAATTCTATGAAGATTTTAGCAAATGGATTAGCAAAATAGCCACAAAGACATGGCAAGAGGAGCTTATCCCTCTTACTAATGTGTTATTTTGTCCCTGAAAACCCCAAGAAGTCTAATTTTTTAAAAAAGTAGAATTATGGAAATTTGCTAAGGTTGCTAGATATAAGGTAAATACACAATATCAATAGCTTTTCTTTATTCTCACACTAAGCATTTAGAAATGAAAATGTAAATAATTATTTAGAATAATATGATACAACTGTAAAATAGTGAGAAATTCAGCAAGATAAGCATAAGACCTATGTGATGAAAACTCTACCATTGCCTCCATCCAAAGCATTTTTTTGTAGACTTAATTATATTGAAACTCTAGAGAAACTTCTGTTTTACTATAAACTCTACTTCATCAAGAACTTGTTCCAGAAGGAAAATAAAAGAGTTATACTATGAAAGTAATGTTTGAGTTTTCCTGAGCTCACAGAAAATACTTATGTACACTTGCCTCAACTTCTGCTTGATTTTTGCAAGACAGGGAGTCAGGAGGGGAAGAAATCTTCCTTTGTAGAAGGCTCTCATTAACACAGTTACCTTGGACAGCTAGATGTTCACCTGATGAAAGACAGCCTTATCCCTGGGACAAGGAGGACAAGTGCAATCATTTGTTCAGGTGTGCCTCCCATTTAGAGAAATGGTCTTCCAATTGTAAAAATGCTGTCACATTTTCATACAGTCACAAGATAAATAAGGAAGTGCCTTATAAACAAATCTTAAATAGATTCAAGTGTGTAATCTTTGCACCATTCAAAAATATTGCCATTTCCTTTAAATACCAACTCTCACATTTGGCCAATTGCCTTGGCAATAATATTACCTTAAAATGTAGTGACCAACTAATGCAAGAAACAACAGAACACAGATACAGTATTATTCTTTTCTTTCTGGATTGAGAGAAGAGAGAAGCATATTTTTAAGAAGTATAGCTATGTAGGGCCGGGAGCAGTGGCTCACGCCTGTAGTCCCAGCACTTTGGGAGACCAAGGTGGGCAGATCACGAGGTCAGGAGATGGAGACCATCCTGGATAACACAGTGAAACCCCATCTCTACTAAAAATACAAAAGCAAAATTAGCCGGGCATGGTGGCGGGCACCTGTAGTCCCAGCTACTTGGGAGGCTGAGGCGGGAGAATGGCGTGAACCCCAGGAGGCAGAGCTTGCAGTAAGCAGAGATTGCACCACTGCACTCCAGCCTGGGTGACAGAGCCAGATTCTATCTCAAAAAAAAAAGAAAAGAAGTATAGGTATCTAGAATGCAATTAACCTAAATAATTTAAATGGAATCAAATGCAAGATTATAATCTATGTAAGTGTCAAAAGGAATCTGAACAAGGAGATTAAAATGTTAACACTGGCACTCATATTAGTCAAAATACACCTAGCAATTAAAAGTTTTTTAAATGTTCAACTGTTCACTTTCTATCATAGAGAGTTTGTTCAATGTCTCGTATTCATACTTCTTTCAGTCAACACATCTATCGGCATTGAGGAAAGGCCACCGAAACTCAAATCAGGGGGTGTGAATTTACATTCTCACTTGGCCACTTACAAGCTATGTGACTGTAGAAAGCCTGCCTCTGGCAGCTCCTCAGAAAAAAAGATGTGTAACCCCTACTACTCAGTTATCCTGGGTAGAAAACAACATCATATGCAAACACTACATATGGCATAAATTGTATTTAACAAGTGGAAAAGTAGCATTTACACAAAAGATATTATTTTACTATCTACTAGCTAGTTCAGTGCCTGGACTATATTATACATTGAATAAAATAACAAGCAAAAACATTCAGGGTTATAATACTAGTTTTATTCCTACTCAACATTTACTGGTTCGCAATATAAAATTTATGAGAAATATTTTGATATATGTAGAATCGTACTGGAAAATTTAACATCTCCCTCAGATTTCTCAAAATAAAAAGCACATAGAGGTTCAACACAACAACTTGCCAAAATACATTATTAGAGAGAAAATTTTACCTCATAAACAGATAAGCTTTTAAAATAAAAACACTGTTGTAATCTATAAACTTTACAAAAACTGATCAAGTTCCAGAGCAGTGACCTCTAAACATTAAAATTCATAGGAATACCCTGGGATCTTCTTAAAATTGAGATTCTAAAGTAGTAAATGTAGGATGGGGGCTGAGAATTTGCCTTAATGCTGTTAACTACCTGGGAACTACATTTTGAATAGTAGGGTCCTAGATCACAAAGAAAAAAAAAACACATTATATGAGGCTTCAATCATAGAGCTAGTATAGTAAAATAAGAATTTACAACCAAAGGAGAAAAAGAACAAACAAAAAATTCAGCTGGGTGCGGTGGCTCACGTCTGTAATCCCAGCACTTTGGGAGGCCAAGGCGGGAGAATCATTTTCAAAGTCAGGAGTTCGAAACCAGCCTGACCAACATGGTAAAACCCTGTCTCTACTAAAAATACAAAAATTAGCCAGGCGTGGTGGCATGTGCCTGTAATCCCAGCTACTTGGGAGGCTGAGGCAGGAGAATCACTTGAACCCAGGAGGTGGAGGTGAGCCAAGATAGTGCCACTGTACTCCAGCCTGGGTGACAGAGTGAGACTCCGTCTCAAAAAAAAAAAAAAAAAAAAAAATTCAAGTGAACTTCTTACCTTGGGGTAATTAAGAAAAACACTATTTGGGCTAAAGAGAAAATTAAAATGAAAATTGTACATAAAAACTGGGCAAAGAAAGCACATTTAAAACTAGAAATGCTACAAGCCAAAGCAGTACTCAAAAATACGTACATACAGGGAGAGAGAGACCAAAACCGAATGTTCAACTGTAAGACTAACATAATCCACTAACCAAAACCAGACAAAAGACAGCACCAAAGGCCAATGTACGTTATAAGAAATGCTGCAAAAATCCTAAACCTACTAATGTTTATACCAGATATGCTTAAGTGGTCCAATATATATTTTTAAAAAAATCCTAAAGAAATCTGTTACATTAACAGATTAAAGGACAAAACCCATGTGATCATATCAATAAGTGCTTGAAAGATTTTGATCTAAGTAATTCATCACTTTGCTAACAAAATGTATTAGCAAGCAAGGAACAGTATTCAAGGTCCTTCATTTAATAAAAACTATCTAGCACAAATCGCCCCATGTAATAGTGAAGGAATATTACACATATTCCTATTAGATCAGGAAAAAGACAAGGATACCTATTATCATTGCTACTATAAAGTTACATAATGGAACCTTCTGTAAACGCAACGAGAAAAGAAAATGTTAACCAAAAGGAAGCATACGTAGGAAAGAAAAAAATGTAAAAATTGTCTTTCCTGAACAAATTATATAACTACATGAAAATGAAAAAGCCAAGATAATCTTTTTTATAATTTATTTTTATTTTTATTTTTATTTTTTTGGAGACATGGTCTTGCTGTATATCCCAGGCTCCAGCAATCCAACCACCTCAGCCTCCCAAAGTGCTGGGATTACAGGCGTGAGCCACTCTGCGCAGAATCATTTTTTAAAAAAATATTAGAATTGATAAGACTCTGGTAAAGATTCAAATATAAAATCAACAAATAATTAAAAAGTATTACTTAAAAATCTCTCATAATAGAAAAGCTATAAGATGTCTAAATAGTGTCACAGCATGTATAAAATCTATTTATAAAAGCAAATTATTGAAGGACATTTAAAAAAACTCAAATAAGTAAAGAGTTTTCATATTTCTATTTTGGAGGACGCTATACTGTAAATGTGTGAAATATCCCCGATTACCCTACAAATGCACCCAAAAAAGCTCATTCTTAAAAACTGACATGCATTTACAATTCATTTTCAATGAGAAAAAAAGAAATACCAGAGATCCTACGATTATTCCCTTCTTAGAACAGGCTGTGCTGTTTCCTGCCTCAGGGCCTGCCTAATGTACTTCCTGTTCCCTCTGCGTCACATGCTGTGTACCTCCACTCTTCGGTAATCGCTGGTCAGTCTCACTCATTGGATCTCAGCCTCAAAAATCCCTTTTTGGACTTCTTTATTTAAGGTAGGCAAGCACATACAGGCCCATATACACCCCAGGTGTAATCTATCCAATCATACACCTCAAACTGTGACCATCTCATCTACAAGATGTTTATCCTCTAAACAACTAAACAATGCTTATCCTCTAGCACTCCCATCAGAACTATGTTCCAAGAGCTCAGAAATCATGTCTCTCTTGTCATTTCCAGATAGCTGGTATAATAATGACTGACACATGAGCTTGTTGTTCTTAAAATTCTTAAAGCACGTGTCTACTTTCACCATTACCAACAATCTAAAGTCTACGGGGCCAAAGAATTACACATAAATACGATGGAATAATATACAGCCATTAAAATGATGTTGCTGAAGAACAATTAGGGACAGGAATTAAAGCAAATGGAACGTAGAGCACAATTCTATTTCTGTAATCAAATTTATGTGCACAAAAGACATATATGGATGCACATAATACAACAATTACCTCTACTCATATTTTAAATGACTTTATTTGTATTTAATGTTTTATTTTCACATTTTCTAAAAAAATATGAATTATATTTAAAGGAAGAAAAACTCAATATAGGTTTGTTATTATATGCATAGGTATGTGTTTTAACAAAATAGGCCTCTTCACTTCCTCCAACTCCCTTATTATTACCTTTGTCACAACATATATAAACTCAGAAAAAAATATTCGAAATTATACCCTTGAACTCAACAAGCCACACTGGAAATACACTCAGTGCTGCTCAGAGAAACCCACTTAATCCCTGTCCTGCTGCTTTAAAAAATGCAAAATCTTAAATGGAAAAAAAGGTAAATATTGCCAGCATTTGTTCTGTAAAGGGAAATCACAATTCAGAAAGACTCATTTTTTTCCCTGTGAAGTTAGGAACAAGAACAAAACCTCCCTAAATTCTCACCCTACTGCTGTAAGAGGAAGAACAGAAGAGAGAATGTTCTGTGATGGAATCTCATTTTGGAGTCTGAAAGAACGCTACAATGCTGCCTCTGTGACATAGAGCTTGCCATTTTCTATGGTGTTTTCTATCAGAATCACATGAAAATGTCACATAAGCCATAAATCACAGGAAACTTTCACCACTAGATGGTGAGCTTGTGGCTTGGCAGCTCATGCCTCTGATCATTGGTCTCTTCAACCAAAAACATTTAAGAAATCAGATATCCATTCGATTCATTTTAAAAATTTACAGTATTCTCTGATGGTAGTTTGTATTTCTGTGGGATCGGTGGTGATAAAAATTTAATGAAGAAAACAAGTACTTTGCAACTAAGCATGATACAAGTCAAACGCAGATAGCTATCAAAACATTTTTAAAATAACCAAAGTGATTACACTTAAGTCCTGTTAAGTCCTGGTTTTTCTAATACACATCTTATATTCAAATTTCTCTAGGGGATGGGTTACTTAATAAAGTGAGAATTACTTAGGATCCCTAGTTTTGACCTGCTACTTATCCTGTCTTTTTAAAACCAGGCTTGAATGGGAGAAAAAAGAAAAAAAAAAAAAAAAAAAAAAAACACTGCAAAGCACACTCTGAAGCTTCTGCTTAAGGCACAGCTCTACTTCGGCCAGTTCACTGTGCTCACTCATTCCCAGTTACTGCACTGCTCTCATATTGTTGGTTCCTGACTGACCTGCACTCTAGTTTGTTCAGAAAAGTCTAGAGGTGAAGCTTTAATCCTAGCCCACAGTTTCCTTTCCCCGCATCAGTGCCAAAGCATTAGCAGAACCAGTATTTCTCCATAAGGGAAAACTAATGAATTCATTTTAAACCAACTTCTTATAAGCCAAGACAAGGCATTAGCTATCAGTCATGACTTCAAATAAATAAAACTGCTGAGGACTAGCATGTTGCATTTTTCCAGCCACAAGTATAACCTGTGCATGTAGGTTATTTTATTTTTCTTTCAGGAAAATACTCAATATAATTAAACATCTGCTCTCTAACATCCTATACAAATGAATGGCTGATGATTTTAGAATCACTGACAGTTTGGTTTAAAGACAGAAGCTCATTTATTGTTTTTAATAGAATATTTCTTAAATGACATTTTAAGGAAATGCCAAGAACGTTGGTAGAACTAGAGTGTGTAGTGTTAGAAAAAGATGCAAAATTTAAGCCTTTCTTAAACTGCAGAATTATCTTGTGAATGGAGATTATTACTCAATATTGTGATATAGAGACACCTCAGGACCCAATGCATCATAAAGGGTCAGTGTTCCTATATCAAATGATGCTAGATTGCCATCCTTTTCAAATTCTTATATGCTTTGTAAGATTTCCTATGTCTTGCCTTGAAGTCAACTGTCATTTTTCATGCTAATTCACTATGCTGCCTATAGAAATTCTTATCCTCATTTGTTTGCTATTTCTAACACCATATACTTAAAAATTAAATAGGCTTACTAAAATTGTACATGAAACAATGAATAAGTTCTGGGGATTGGTAAACAGAATTCTTATCTATCACAAGCTTGTGTACTTCAGTGAGAGAACTCTGTTACACTCATTTAGAGATATGTTATTTAATAATAATTGTGTATGTATCTTGGCTTCCTTTATTAACTACACGTTTCTTAAGAACAAGAGCCACATGAATCCCCTTTGTAACCCCATAGCTAACCCCTAGCAAAGTACCCTGATAAATGCTGAAAGCATTTTCAATTATTATTATTGTTATTATTATTGAGACGAAGTCTTGCTCTGTCACCAGGCTGGAGTGCAGTGGCATGATCTTGGCTCACTGCAACCTCCGCCTCCCAGGTTCAAGCGATTCTCCTGCTTCAGCATCCCTAGTAGCTGGGACTATAGGCACTTGCCATCACGCCCAGCTAATTTTTGAATTTTTAGTAGAGATGGGTTTTCAGCATGTTGGCCAGGATGGTCTCGATCTCCTGACCTAGTGATCTGCCCACCTCAGCCTCCCAAAGTGTTGGGATTACAGGCGTGAGCCACCGCACCCGGCCTTCAATTATTTTTATTGTTTACTTCCTTTATATTTTAGATAGTTTAGGTCCAGATGAGTAATGTTCTAGTAATTTTAACAGTGGAACCAAAGATCAAAACTCTCTATACTTATCAGCTTACAACCTAAGCTGTGGTCCTTCCAAAACTGCCATCTCTTTAATTCAGACATGTCACATAATCACCATTCCTGGTTATGAGTCAAGCAACCAGGTATCAGGTGAAGCCACAGCAGAGGGTCTCTGAATGTCAAGGGCTGGTGAAAGGCCAATGCAGGTAGTATACACAAAGGCACCAGTTAGATACCAGGAAATATGTGCCCTATAACTCACAAGAGAGACTTCTCTCCCAAAAGGAAGAAAAAAATGCACATGGATACCTTTAATTTGCTACAGCCCTGTGAATGCTTAAATTTGGATAGGGCAGCAAAATGAGGCACACACCTATAACATTAGCTCTTCAAGGATGTTTTAAATATTTTTAAACTTGCCAACAAAATAGCGCTTTCTCTGTTAAGTAGGAGGTATGGATTTTTATATGTATTAATATTTATATTAGAGCACTGAATGTGCAAACCTTTGTTTTATGATCATTTCTGAAAATAGAAATAAGAAGTACTAGCCCCGATTTCTTGAGGTTTTTTGGATTTTCTTAATGTGGCAGTCACAATAGGTGAGACTTACATTGTTAGAAGCTATTCATAAGTAATTTACAAAATTATAAATACAAGTTAGGAAAGTTGACTCCCTAAATGTTTCCTTATATCTCTGAGGATGTGGAAGATTAGTGTTCACTTTAAAACGAATAAATCAGTCTTGTGATGATCTCAGTTCTACAGTGAAATAAATGTTTAGAATTGGTAATAATCATAATTTGACCTATGTCATTTTTTTCTACTACCGCACCCACAGAACTAAAAACAAATGTAACGAAATGTGGTTGGGAAATAAGGGCCAGAATCTACAATTTATTGCCCAATTAATTATCTCTTTAGTTACTTCACTATATTGGCATGGACAATTAATGGGTTTACAACACCAATGCTGCTTTAACACTGACTTAAATATCTTAAGATGTCTAAAAAAAACAAATTGATCGTTAGAGTCCTGCCATCTATTAACAACAACCCTAATGATTTTATCTTTCTCTCACAGCTTAACATTAATGCAGTCCATGAAATGTTCTAACATAGTAATTGCAACAAATAATACAGATTATCTAAACCATGAGTGATGAAGTTAGTGCTAAGAATTTCCCCCAGAGCTACCACTTAGGTAATCTTTTCTTCTATGATTACTTAATAATATTCAAATATAGAAATCTGTTAGCTTATTATCTAACGACAGATTATATTAAAACTAAAATAAGTTGTTGCAAAATTTGTTTTTGTTTTATGATTTCCAAACAGCCTTAAAGACTGTGTTAATCTATGGGACAGGGGAGAATACATGTGACAACTATCAATCTATTGCCTCTTAGCACCAAATCCACTGTTTATTTTCTGTTTCTAAAAAGAGAGCTGAACACTAGAAGTAAGGATTCCTCCTTTGTAGTGAACATGATGCTAAGTTTTGTCATTAGGGGATACTGTAGGGACACAGCAAGAGGAAGGGGCTTTCTTTCCTCGTTCCAGCGTATTTGTATTTGCTTCTTTATGCTCCTGCCACCCTGCTACAAGCAGTGCATGCAGGGGGCATGTGGTGGTGGTCTACCCCAGCAGCATACCCCAACCCACAGACCCTTGGTAAGTTCACAGCCAATCCAACTCTGGCCCAGTGAACATGTTACCATGGCCCTCCCAACACAGACACTGCAGGCTCCAAGACTCACATCACTTAGACGGTGATCATATCCCTAGTGCCTGAATCCCTCCATGTGTCCATCCACCAGGCTGGGCCCACCTGAACTCGTGAGAGGTGTTCCAGGCCTGTCAGCCTCAAGTTGCCTATAATCTGGAGAGAAATTTCCTGCTCCCCTGGAAGGTATGGACCAACTATGGCCTGGACAACTCAGCAAACTTCTCTGACATCCACTAGGCCACAATCATAACGTCTACAATGAGGTCTGAAACCCAGCCTCGGGAGGCGGCTCCCCTTCCAAGTTTGTTCCTTTTGGGGTTGCTATTAATATAACAAAATGCCACAGACTGGGTGGCTTAAGCAACAGAAATTTATTTCCTCACAGTTCTAGAGGCTGGAAGTCCAAGATCAAAGTGCTGGCAGGTCCAGTTTCTTCTGAGGCCTTCTCCACTGACTTGCAAATGGATACCCTTTTTCTATATCCTCACATGGCGTTTCCTCTGTGTGCACATACAATCTTGGGTGGGGCGGGGGGGTTGGGGGGAGGTGGTCTGTTTCCCAAGTTTCCTTTTCTTAGAAGGACACCAGTGAGACCAGATTAGGGATCACCCAAAAGGCCTCATTTTAACGTAATCACCTCTGTAAAGACCTTATCTCCAAATATGGTTACATTCTGAGGTACTGGGGATTAAGACTTCAACAAATGATGTAGATATAAAGTTTTTACTGTAGATGTAAAACAAATCCAGTTCAGATAGCTCTAAACAGAGGCACATTTTCTGAAGCCTCAGTGCTTGCCACAATACCATTCTACTTCGATACAACTAATATACTGAATAAATTTATGGAAAGCAGTATTTCATAACCTCAAGTCTTGGTATTAGGAGTGCTCACGATTACTAGATTGGTTATTGCTTCTATGTGTCTTCTGTAGAAAAAAAAAGCTAGGAAATATGGGCTGTCTGATATGTATTACTGGTGCAGTCATGTTCTTAAACTGCTTCCCTGCCAACATTCTACGTTCATGATTTTACATTAGTATTTCTGCAGTTCGTACCCTTCTGATTTAGAATTAAGAAAGTAAAATGTGGTTTTGCAATATTAAAGTATAGCCCAGTTACATTCTCTGCCACTTATTAATCTTAACTACTGTGACAACTTTGTTGATCAAGAACATGAAGTCCTGTGGTATAACATTAATACACAAGATAACAGTGTCATTACCTTCTGCTAGAGTGATAAAACATAAACCACCAGCTTGGTCTAAGACAGCCCACACAGACACTTAAAAGTTTTTGCTTTGAGGCAAGGAAGTTAGATGTCAAACTGTCTACTTCTTAGACATAAATTGAAGTTTTCCTTGTAAATGTAAAACAAACCTAGTTCAGATATCTCTGAACAGAGGTGTAGTACCCTTATGGCTTTTTCTGAAATCCCAGCAGTTGCCACAATAATGTTCTGCTTCAATACAACTAAGATATCGAATGAATTTCTGGAAAGCCTTATTTCAGGACTTTTATCTTGGTCCTGGGAATGCTCACTATCACTAGATTGGTTACTGTTTCTACAGATTTTCATTACAAAAAGAAAAGATCTAGGAAATACGAGCTTATCTTTCATTTTATATATGTATGGCAAATATGCATGATATATGTATGTATATAAAAGTTCAGATTGTCACACTAATAATTTCCATTAAATGTAGGACTATATGTTGCTTATATTCTTAACAGGAGGGGACACTTGCAGGCTCCTGGAGTACTTGGCAAGGCTCTGTATCACCTTGTTACCAAAACAAGGATGTTTGCCTTTAGTAACTCATTATGCTTCATATCTGCTTCGTGTGGTTTTCTGTATGTACACTGTATAAATATTGTTTCATATAACAATGTTTTAAAATACTAAAATGGCAAAGTTAAAAATATGGCAAGGGTCTAAGACAAAAGTGTGCTCCCTCACCTCCTAGTGTGAATCAGCTTTGTCATATGGTATCTCTTTAAATCTACAATCATCCATAGACTGCCTCAGCCAGGCGCAGTGGCTCATGCCTGTAATCCTAGCACTTTGGGAGGCCGAGGCGGGTGGATCATGAGATCAAGAGTTCAAGACCAGCCTGGCCAAGATGGTGAAACCCCGTCTCTACTAAAAAAAATATATACATATATATATTAGCCAGGCGTGGTGGTGGGTGCCTGTAATCCCAGCTACTCGGGAGGCTGAGGCAGAGAACTGCTTGAACCTGGGAAGCGTATGTTGCAGTGTGTTGAGATTGCGCCATTGCACTCCAGCCTGGGCAACAGAGCGAGACATTATCTTAAAAAAAAAAAAAAAAAAAGACTGCCTCATACTAGGATTTCAAGATGATGTTCCCCAGTTAAATATTTTGGTCTAATTTGGCAATTTTATAATGGCCCAAGGAAAGACTAATTATAAGAAGTCAAATACTAACAACTCCTGAGGGAAATAACGTCTCCTCCTGCCTTGTTATTCTCGGGATATACAGAACCTGGAATGTATAAGTTTTTGCAAGTGTCCAGTCCACCCTCATAGGGTAAGAGCTTGTTGCCTATATATACAACTCTAAAGACAACAGATTCTCTCCTTTTGTCTTTCCACATGTCAACCTCTAAGTCAGAATTTCCAAAATTTCAGTCATTCAAAGGTACTAATGGCAGGTGCTAATGGGTATTACACACATATACACATATGCACATGTGTTTTATGTCAAATGAGCTGGAAAACAGTTCATGGTATATTCTACTTGAAGACCCAAGCTCTGAGATCTCAGCTATACCTTGGAGTAGAGGACCTGATTAAATTTGTTTACTCTAGCTTTTGCCCAAGTAAGTTTACATCTAGCATCCGTCTGCCCTTGAAACTAGGTTTGGAAAATGTTGTACCAAGTAATGGCTTTGCTTCACCTCTAACAATAATTTAGGAAGAAGCATGTTATTTCTTCCTTCCTCAGAACTCTTCAGATTCCCTAGTAAGTGGGAAGATAAGTAAGGAGGTAAGTAAGGAAGCTTGTGGCTCCTGTTGACCTACTTCCACCACTTGGAAGACCCATTTGCATTTAGTGCACACAGAATTTGTTATGGTCTCAGACCAGAAGGTGAAATTGGTGTATGTCCTCCAGATAATATGTATGATTTTTATATTGATCATAGCACAACTTGTCATTTCTCTAAGAAATTCTTGGGAAACTGGTTGAGGAAATTTTGGAGACCATAGTAATCAGGGATTCTCAAACTTTAAGTAAAAAGAATCACCTTAAGTCCTATTTAAAATGTAGATTCCAGGAGCTGATTCCCAACAGGCTATGTAATAATGTAATACTGTTTAAGAAAGCAATATAACCATTTATATGCAGGGTTTTATCTATATTGTTAGATAGGTCTGGGGCTCAGGAATTTGCTTTTTTAGCTCAAGTGATCCTCTTGCCTCAGCTTCATGAGTAGCTGGGACTACAGGCACACACCACCGTGCTGGCTAATTTTTAAAAATTTTTTGATAGAGATGAGGTCTCACTATGAGGTCTCACTATGTCACCTAGGCTGGTATCAAACTCCTTGCCTCAAGTGATTCTCCTGCCCTGGCCTCTCAAAGTTCTGGGATTATAAGAATGAGCCACCATGGCCAGCCTAAAAAAATATTGCTTAATACTGATTTAGCTGTTCGTATCCATCTTGCCTCCTACTTCTGTTAATGTGCTAGATGTTGGCAACTAATATATTCTAGTGCTTGTATAAACTACATATGAAAGCAAGATCCCTTTGGTAAACTAGAGTATGTCATGTTCTGATAAACACATGGAATGAGGGAAGAAAAGCATTTTCTAATAAATAATAGCTATTTTTAACTTTGACAAGATAGGCAAATGAACCACCCTTTTCTGAATACATGCTGTCCACAGGCAATGTGCTACCCATATAATCTCATTCAATTCTTCTAGTAACACCCTGTAAATGATTGTTGTCCTATTCAGCTGATGAGAAAAGTAAGGACAAATAAATCACAAAGGTCCTTTAGTTAGTAAGTAGCATATGGCTGCCTTCCAAGGTAATCTGGAGGGGTGATTAACTTTTCTGTTCCTATTTCCTAATCAGCAAAATAACATGGCTATAAAATTATCTTTGGATACACTGATGAACATCTAGCATGATTTTCTAGAGTCCAAAATGTAGCTGCTTCTAGTAAATTGAATATCTGGATAATTTTGGACTTTCAAAATAATTTTTCACGTTTTTACATATTATGCCATTTATTTTTAAAGTAATTTAAACTATTTGTATTTTAGTATTTAACTAAGATTAAGATAATATACCTGCCAGCAGAAAGGTTTTCAGTCATCAATAATTGAAAACCCATGTATCTATAATATAGCTATTAAATCTGAACATTTTAAAACAAAAAAAGGGACAACAGACATGTATAATGGTAATTTTTAAAAACAAATTATGTTCTTTGGTGCATATTAGATAAAAGTACCATGTTCTCCTATGTCATAGTTACCTAAGTACGTCAACATGTTTCTTTGATATCCTTCCCAGATAAAAGTGGCTTCTTAGACATGGAGATAAAAGAATCCGTTTTTTCAAAGACATTTTATTATATGACACTGTGCTAAACAGAACTACTGATTAGACAGATCATTTGCTAAGTGGAGGAAATTTCTCTTTCATTTAATTATCCACTCAATCACTTATTTACTGTTCTCTTCCTCTTTTTAGAATTTCAGTATTCTCAGTCCTCAGTTAATCAGGGAATTCACCTATTTTTTTTTTCACTCCTCTATATTTCCTTTCATAGAACTTAGCAGATAGAAGTCCCAAAGGACTAAAGATTCTACTTGTCCTAATGTCTTCCCCAGGGATTCCTGAAGCAAATCAATTCCCCATCTATAAGATGGAAAATCAATATATTCATGGAGGTTATATATGTTGGTAAAGAACTATTCTAAAAGAGTTTCATGACCCACTGATAGAAAACTGAAGTAAAAAAAAATAAGTAGCACTTGTTCTGGTTAGCTATAATGTGGTAAAACTTCGAACAATGCTAAAAGCTAAAAAGTCTATTAGATGATAAATGTAGAAAACAAATATAAAAAATTTAAATGTCTTTTTAAGGTGGAAATCATAACCATTAAAAACACTTGTTTAAAAAAAAAAAGAGAGAGAGAGAGAGAGCAAGCAAAGAAAGAAAGAAAAAAAGAAAGTAGAGGCTCTGGCCCAGCAGCTAGCCCAGGACCTATCATGAATTAGGTGGGAATAACTGTAGGATCGAACAGAATTCCTAGGTAATGGCTTGAATTTTATTTTCAAAAATAGGTACTGGAATTCATTTTTCAAATAATAATAAGGCTTCTATTTTTTCTCCTCAAAAATGTGTGTATATTGGTGCGACGGGGGAGAGGAGAGTTTGCTTTCTTTATGATAGGGCCAATGTCTTATTTATCTTCAGACTCTCTCTACAGTGCTCCCAACACATGATGGTTATTCATTCAACAAATAGTACAGTCCCTACCACCTTCTAGGTATTATGGCAGACCAGATGCTAAAGATAAAACCTAGTTCCATTACTACCATTACAGCCATTTTTAAAGTAACTACAGCGCCCTACTACAAACTTACTCTACAGAACCAACATTACTGTTTAATGCACATTGAAAACATATCAGATGTTTTTAGTTGGTTCTTTATGGGCTGCTTGCCAATTGGGCCTTGGACGCCAAAATCTAGTAATCAGATTATTTGGTGATATATCCAATATAGGACACAGCAGGAAAAGCCTCAATAACACGACTGAGGCCCTATCACTTTCCATTCTTCTTCTTCTGCTCAATCAGATTTCAAAGCAGCACAGGCATGGAAAAAAAAGTTTTTAAAAAATTGGTGTTATTATCCTAGAGAAAAGTGCAAGCTAATTATGTCCATCAGTACCAAGCTTCTTTGACCCTACCTGCAAGAAGTAAGTCAATACCTACATTTTACATATTTTTCTTCTTTCCCACTCCCAATTAAGACATACTTAAAGCAAAATCAGGAAAAGGAACAAACACTTTAATTTTCTATACAAGTCCAATTTTTAGATTTAATTATATGAACAACCTACAGTAATTATATTGCTTAATTATGCTAATTTGTAATAATTACATTTAAGTCTTTTTGCTAAAACGTTACTGTGAAATTACATAACTCATCATTTCAAACTGTTTATTACCATCAACGGAGTGTTTATAGTTCTCTAGTCAAAAACCATTCAAAACTACTGTCACTCATAAATTACCTCACTTATTTATGCTGAGTCTTTCAAATGCAGAAATGTTCTTAAAAGCAGAACTTTATTATCATCAAGTTGGACTTAAGTAAATGCCTGGAAATGCATGGAGGCTGCAAAGGGGCATTCTGACAATTTCATTGCATAAAAACTGCATTATTCTAAGGAACAGCCTTATCCCAATAATTTTTTGAGGCTTTATATGGTAACATCATTTTTAGTAGAGCACAATAAAAGACAGTGGATATTGGAAAATACTTAATTAATAGATTATATTTATTTTTAAACCATGTATGTACTAACTTCCCATTTTTTCAAATATCTTCCCTTAAATTAATGCTGAACAAATATATAAGTCCCATAAAATGTTAACCACAGAGATGTGAGGGCTGAGTGGAAGTTTTAAGGTATTATTGACTATCCATTCTAGATTTAATTCTTTGATTTAAAAATTACTTCGTCAATGTGTATACAAGGACGTAAGGGCAAAGCTAGTCATGTTATCCCCATTTTATAGCTAAGTAAACTGAGTCTGAGAAAAATTTCAGTAACTTGGCCCAGATAGCATAGCTGGGTATGTGGAAGCTGACTTCAAAGTTCTTAACTATACCAAGCTATTCTGGTTCCTATACGATATCATGGTAAGAGTTTGGAAGGGAAAAAAAAAATCAAGCGCAGGTTTTGATGGTAATAACGTGACTAGTAAAATCTTAACAGAAATAACCAAATTAAGGAGACTTATACTAAGCAGACCACTTAAGCAAAATGATGACATGATATCTTCTGAACTTAGTGAAGCTCAAAACAAACAGATTTTTGATACATCAAATGGATTACTCAGAGAAGCATCTGAATCACACCACTAGATCCATAACATGGTTGGTAAAAATAATAAATCCTATAATACTGGAGGTCAGCAAACTGGTTTTGTGTGTCCTGAAAGCTAAGAATATCTTCACATGTTTAAATGGCTAAAAAGAAATAAGATAATTATTCATGTCATGTCAAAATTATAAGAAATTAAAATTTTAGTGCCTATAAACTAAGTTTTATTGGAACACAGCCGTACCCATTCATTTGTGTACAATTTATTGCTGCTTTTGTACTACAACAGCAGAGTTGAACTGTAAAGACAGAGACAATCTGGTCCATAAAGCATAAAATATTTACCATGCGGACCTTTACAAAAGAAGATTTGCTAACCCCTAATCTAACACATACCTTAAATTGAATCCGTTATGTTTTCATTACATGGAATTGAAAATAAACAGCATTTCACTATTTTATTGTGAAGAATTACTATGAATCAAGAAACTATGATGTCAACCATCAAATGGAATGTACATTGTTTCATTAAATTTGCCATATTCTGGCTAAGTAGAAACTTCCTTTAGACAATTTGGATTCAGGCTCTGTTTACTATAACAAGCCGTGTGGAATTATTCCTACGTCGGCCCCAGAACTCTTGCACAAAGAACCCAACTTAGAAGGCAGAAAGGCTAAAAACAAAAACAAGCAGCAGCATGCAGTTTTATATGCAAATGCCAAGAAGAAGTTAAGATCTAAAGAAAAGAGGTTTAACAAAACAGACTTCCATATAGACTGCAACATAGCTACAATAAAGAAGGTGGTTTGAGCATGTTACTCCTGCACATCATTAAAATTTCATTCTACACATAATGTAAGGTTTGTTTCCTCTAGTTAAATTGTTAAGTCAGTCTGCAAAGCTCATCTACTAGAGATGCACTCCTAACCAAAACAAAAATGTTAGCTAATTTGCTTCTGGCAAGAAATGTGCTCTAGGTCCCAAGGAATACTCAAGAGCTATAAAGTTATTCAAATGATACTGCTTTTAGCCTACATCTGGAAAAGTCGTTAACAGCTAATTTCACAAAGCCTTATATCAGAAAAGTTCATCCACAATTCGTAACAAAAGATCAAAACATTAACCCTCATTTAGAAGTCAATGAAAACAAGTATAAGTTTTCCCTGTCTCACTCAAGAAGGCAGACATGTTCTAAGAGGGAAAAACAGAAACACAATAGCAATAGACCTGGAGGAAAAAAAAAAATCCATGGGTAATAATGAAATAAAAAAATTCAAAATATATTGCAGCAAAACATTAGACATCAACAAAGCTGATACAGCATAAATCCATATAAATTTCTACATCATTATAAAGCCACATCCATTATTACCACTAAACTAGCAGTCACTGATAGAACAAGTTGTTTCCATTTTACTCTCAGAAAGCAGCTCCAACTGAAATCATTTTGCTAAAGAATTAACAAAATTAGCAGAAAGAAAAGACAACTAAGTTCTGCTTTCTCGAAGGTTAATTTAAAAAATAATTAAAAGTTTTATTGATACCTAATAGTTGTACATATTTAGGGGTACATGTGAAAATTTGATACAAGCATACAATGTTAATTATCAAATCAGGGTAATTAGGATATCCATCATCTCAGGTATTTATCATTTTTTGTGCTAGGAATATTCCAATTCCACTCTTTTAGTTATGTTGAAATATACAATAAATTATTATTAACTACAGTCACCTTATTGTGCTACTGAACATTAGATCTTATCCTTTCTTCCTATTTTTTTAACCACCAGCCAACTCTTCTTTATCTTTCCCCATGCCCACCCACCCCTTACCCACTATCTTTCCCAGCCTCTTCTAACCATTATTCTACTCTCTATCTCCATGAGATCAATTTTTTTTTTAGCTCTCACAGAGAACATGCAAAATTTGTCTTTCTGTGTCTGGCTTATTTCATTTAACATAATGTCTTCCAGTTCCATCTGTGTTGTTGCAAATGACAAGATTTCATTCTTTTTTATGGCTGAATAATATCCCTGTGGGTACATGTGCCACATTTTCTTTATCCATTCATCAGTGGACATTTACGTTGATTCCATATCTTGGCTATTGTGACTAGTGCTGCAATAAACCTGAAAGCACAGGTAGCTCTTAAATATTATGATCTCCTTTCTTTTGGACATACAGCAGTGGAATTGCTGGATCATATAGTAGTTCTATTTTTAGTTTTTGGAGGAACCTCCATACTGTTTTCCATAATAGCTTTGTGAATGTACATTCTCAGTTATACTGTAGGAAGAGTTCCCCTTTCTCCACGTCCTCGGCAGCATCCATTATTACCTATCTTTTTTGTAAAAGTCATTTTCACTAGGTGAGATGATATCTCATTATAGTTTTGATTTGTATTTATCTGATAATTAGTTATGTTGAACATTTTTTCATATACCTCTGGGACATTTGCATGTCTTCTTTTTAAGAAGTCTATTCAGATCTTTTGTACATTTTAAATCTGATTATCTGTAACAGAATTATAGCAAAGAGTATGCTCAAAAAAAATTCAATCTTTATCATTAAAGAAACATCTAATGGTCATCTCATAGTAATTTCTCAATTGCACAATGCCATTCTATTTTAGGGGGAAAAAATCTTCTTTTTGCCTTGGTTTCCTCCTCTATGAAATGTATAGATCCGAGCCTATCTCCTAAATATAAGATATTTAGTGCATAATATGTATACAGTGTTTAACACAAATGAATCTCTCTCCTGCTCCCCTCCCCCTTGTTTACTTTACCCCCTGCCCCCAGACAGGTTTACTATAGCGTATTGGCTATGAAATGCCTCTCATATGATTTAATGTGCATATAAGTCTCTTGGAGAGCTTGCTTATAGGCAGATTCTAATTCAGTAGACTTGGGGGTGGGACTAGAGAATCTGAATCTCTAACAATCTTTGATAAAGCTGATCTTGCCTGTCCGTAGACTTTCAGTAGCAAGGCTCTATAATTAACTATGAATGGAGAACGGATGCAATTAGAAGGAATATTTTCATTGCAAGTAACAGAGACTTCACTGAGAGTTAACTCAGAAAATTCAAGAAAATATATGACTTGGAATAGACCTAACTCCGAAACCAAGTATCTGGAAGTCTCTCTCCTCCACTTGGCACCTGTTCACCCTTCTCTTCTGCCCAGATTCCTCACCATCTATTCCAGTAGGTAAGCATCAGACTCAGGGGTTGTGCGGGAGGGTGTTCCTTGTTTTTTAAAAAAGCTCACTGGGAGTTCTACTGTACCGCCTCAGTAGAGAGCTCCATTTCCACACTCCAATCTTCCAAGCCTAGTAACTTACACATGCAAAAGACATTGGCTTGTACTTTCCCAGTCTCAGACTCAAAATATCATTTTGTCCCTTTGATCTGCAGTTAATGGCTTACTCTAAATTTCCTAATCCCTTAAAAATTATCACCCAACATTTAAAAGAAATAAAGTTGAAAAAAATATAGATAATACAGTAAACTGAGTGTTTGCTTATATCATTTGATTCTCACAGCAATCACCCAAGATAAATATTTTTATGATTGCCCATTTCATTGATGAAAAGACTAAAACTGAGGGAGGATAAGGATCTTGTGCAAGGTCACATGGCTAGTAACAGCTAAGATCCATCTCGATATAAGGTCCATGCTTTTAATCATTACCCCCGACACAACTCTTATATAGGCACTGGTGAATTTGAACTCATAGGCAATGTCTAAAAGTATTTGTTTTCTTGAAGCTCTGCCAGCAACAAATATTAAACTTTTGGATTCTTGACAATCTGATATCTCATTATAGTTTAATTTTTTTGAGAATCAAGTATATTTTCATATGATAAAGGGCCATTTGTATTTAGTTTTCTTTGAACTGTCTGTTCGTATCTTTTGCTCTTTATTATTACATCTTTCTAATTTTTTGAAGTTCTTTACAAATAAATACTTTTAGTCCTTTAGCTATGATAGGCTGCATGTTTTTTCCAAAATTTGTCAGAGTATTTTAATCCTGCTTATGAGGTTTTCTGCCATGTCAGTGTATTAAGATTTTGTAATTGTTTCTCAGTTTTGAATCATATACAGGAGAGTTTCCCCCACTCCTAAGTGCTTGCATGATTTTATTTTTTATATTTAGAATTTACCCGGAATTTGGAATTTGTTCTAGTATATCATGTGAGGAACACATCTAGTTTTATCTTTCTCCATATGGCTATCTGGTTGTTCCAACACTATTTATTAAAAAGTCCGTCTTTTTCTCACTGATCTGACTGAGATGCTATCATTTTCATATACTAAATTTTTGGCCAAGGAAACAAAAAAAGTAACAGAGACATTATCCAACAGCCAAAAACTAAAAACAATCCAGATGTCCTTCAAAGGTTGAATAAAAAGTTCAAGGTTGAAAAATAAATAGCAAAAATAGCTAGAAAAAGTACAGTAACTGGATGAGGAGGAAGGTTGTCTAGCCCTAACAGATATTAAATGTTATAAAGTCTCCACAACTAAAAATTGTGGCAAAGTTACAAATATGTTTACTGTTGATTCAGAAATCCCATCTGTAGTATTTCCCAAAATACACTTTGTAAAATAGAAAATGATCCAAGCATGAGGATACCACGCCATCAATTGTAAAAGCAAATAAACTGTGGTTCATCCATTCAAGGCAATGAGGAAAAGCTCTAGATCTCTAATACAGAGTGATCTCAAGGAAAACTACTAAATGAAAAAGCACGGTGCAAATAATGTTTCAATATAATACCTTCCTTATGAGTGGGAGGGAGAGATAAAATTAAAATGGGGGAAAAAAAAGGATGGCCAAAAGAAGCAATAGAAAGATTGACCAAAAGTGGTTAATATGATTACTTACAGAAGTAGAGAAAGAACAAGGTAAAGGAAACAGGGCTGAAAGATTTTTGTGAATATATCTTATTATATATCATTTTGACTCTGAAAACAAACATTTTTCCTTAAATTTTATCTTTAAATTCTTTAACTTCTTTTTAATTAAAATGTTTACTGAGATAATTGCAGAATAATATGCAGTTGTAAGAAATAACACAAAGACATTCAACGTCAGCATGCCCCAATGTTAATGTTTTGCAATACTACAGTGTGATATTACAACCAGTATATTGACTTTGATACAATCCACCTAAATAATTCAAGTTTGCCCACATCCCCTCCAGGCCAGCCAAGGTCAAGTGGGAGCCTAGAATTCTGCTCTGGAGAGAATTTTAAAAGGTGCTTAACATTAATACCAGGGTGGTGTAAGAGAACGCCAAGTAGCAAGCTATGACCATGGTGCACACTGGGTAACAAGATCCTACCTCCTGTGTCCATGGAGACAACATGGGGAGCTTAACTTCAGGTCCCATACAGCAAGGCAGCACCCTCCCATTTCCACCAAAGTGGTGAAAGATTAGGCCTAGTGGAGAGTAGGGACTTTCATCATCACCCAGTGGGAATACTACGGCATCTGTAGATAGGAGACAGGCAGAAATCCCACCCCAGCCCAGGAGTAATAAAGAGCCCCATCCCCATGCCAACTAAGGCTGAGTGAGGAATCTGCACTTCTACCTCCATCTGGACGTAAGAAGGCAGTGTTCTCCTTTCTCATGGAAAATGCTGCTGGAGCAGTATCCAAAACCACCAGTTAAAACACAAAGTTTAAACAACAGCCCAAGTCTCATAACATAATACAAAAATAGCCAGGTTTCAGCAGAAAATCACTTATCATAACCAAAACCAAGAAGATCTCAAACTAAATGAAAAGAGATAATCAACAGAAATGACAGAAATGTTAGATTTATCTGACAAAGATTTTAAGGTGGCCATAATAAAAAATAAACAATCATAAATATGTTTAAAATAAATGAATAAAATAGCTTCAGCAAAGGAAAAGAACATCTCAGCAAGGAAACAGAATTTACGAAGAAAAAATAAATTAGAAATTTTAGAAATGTAGTATACAACAATCAAAATAAAAATGCATTGGTTGGACTCAGTGGCAGAATAGATGGGACAGGGGAAAAGATCACTGAAATGGAAAATAGGACAGGAGAAAATCCCAGCACACTAAAACTTGTGGAACACAGCTAAAACATTACTGAAAGGAAAATTTGTGGCATTAAATGCATAGATTAGAAAAAAAAATGTCTACAATAACCTAATCTCTCACCTTAAGAATCCAGAAAAAGAATAAATTCAAAGCAAGCAAAAGGAAGGAAATAATAAACATAAGAACATAAATCAATGAAATTAAAAATAGGAAAACAACAAAGGAAAATCAATCAATCAAAAGCTAGATCTTGGGGGAGAAAAACAATTGGTAAACCTCCAGCACCAGTCACAAAAAAGAGACAATAATAAGAAGACACAAAACACCAATGTCAAGAATGAGATGGGTGCTATCACTATAAATCTTATAGCCAGTAAAATATGAGAGACTACTATGAACAACTTGATGCTCAAAAATATGACAGCTTACAGAAAAATGCACCAATTCCTGAAGAAACACAATCTTCTGCAGATCACTCAATATAAAAATGATAATTTCAATAGCCCTCTCACTACTAAGGAAATTGAAATTTAAAATTGTGATTTAAAAATATCCAAAAAAGAGAATCTCCAGCCCTAGATGGTTTCAAAGGAAAATTCTAGTAAATATTTAAAGAATTAGCTACAACTGGCCAGGTGCGGTGGCTCACGCATGTAATCCCAGCACTTTGGGAGGTTGAGGCGGGCGGATCAACTGAAGTTGGGAGTTTGCGACCAGCCTGACCAACATGGAGAAATCCCGTCTCTACTAAAAATAAAAAATTAGCCGGGCCTGGTGTTGCATGCCTATAATCCCAGCTACTTGGGAGGCTGAGGCAGGAGAATCGTTTGAACCTGGGAGGCAGAGGTTCTGGTGAGCCGAGATCGTGCCATTGCACTCCAGCCTGGGCAACAAGAGCGAAATTCCGTCTCAAAAAAAAAAAAAAAGAAAAGAAAAGAAAAGAAAAAAGAATTAGCTACATTCTAAACAATTTTTCTAGGATAAAAGGTAGGAGGGAATACTTCCTAACTCATTTTATGAAGGTGGCATCATCCTGATATCAACATCAGACAAAAACAGTACAAAAAAAAAACCATACAGACAAGTATCACTCATGTCTGTAATTGCAAAACTCCTTAAAAAATATCAACAAAAAGAATTCAGCAACACATAAAAAGAATTCTACACTATGGTGAAGTGGAATTTATTTCAGCAAGGCAGGTTCAATATTCAATGGTAGTTTGTGTTGTTTACATTTTCTATGACCTTCCTGATTTTTGTCTAGTAGTTCTATCAACACTGGCTTGAAAGGGGAATGCTTAAGTCCCTGCCAATAATTGTGGACGTCTGATTTTCCTTTCGGTTTTATTAATGTTCACTTCATTTTGAGGCACTGTTGTTTGACACATATCCATTTAGAATCATCATGTCTCTGTGGCAGGTTTACCCTGTCATCTTATGTTGCCTCTAATAACTTCTTGTCTAGAACTAGTATCTCTAATCATTTTATTTTCTCTGAAGCCTAAATTATCAGGTGTTGATATAACCATTTCTACTATTTTTTATCGTTTACATGGTATAATTATTCTCTTCTACTTTCAACTTCCCTGTCATTGAATTTGAAGGGAGTTTCCTGTAAGCAACATATAATGGGTTCCTTTTTTTAATCCACTCTATCTCTGTTTTTTGTAAGCTTAGAACTTTCATTTTTAAGATAATTATTGAGATGTTGATATTAAGTCTGTGATGTGTGTTTTCTACTTGTTTCCTCTGGAAATCTCACTTTCACTTAGTTCTATTTGCCTTCATCACTTTCAAATATCATTGTCTTGAGTATTATATGGCACTACAATTTTTGTTTCAATAAATCAAATATAATTTATAAAAGTCACGGAGACAAGTTTAGCCTATTGTATGTACTCCTATTTAAGTTATCTGTTCCTTCTTTCTTCCTGGTACTGTAAGATTTATTCTATGATTTCCTTTCTTTTTGAAGAACTTTAGCCAACTTTTAAGCAAAAGTCTGTTAGCAACAAGTTCTTTGCCTTCCTTCATCTGAGACTGTTTTTTCCCCTTTTACTTTCCTGGATAATAGTTTTACTGGATACAACACTGCAGCTGATAGCTCTGTTCTAGCACTTGATAATATTCTAAGCCATGGGTCAAGAAATGCTAGGTCAGAGTGGACTTCTGTTGAGTGGGGGAACAGAATGTATCCTACCACTGTGCTGTCCCAAGCTGCCTCACCTTCTTACCATGTTTTAGACTTCTCCTTTGGTTATCTCCTATACCATCTTTTCTGGACCTAATGTGTGCAAATGTTTTAAATCATTTTAAAAACATTATATATTTAAAAGTTTCATCTCTACATGTATACATATGTAACTTACCTGCACGTTGCGCACATGTACCATAGAGCCTAAAGTATAATAATAATAATAATAATAATAATAAATAAAAATAAAAATAAAAAATAAAAAAAAAAAAAGAAAAAAAAAAAAAAGTTTCATCTCTAAATGAACATTCTAAAATATAAGATCAGATACCAAAAATATGATGATGTTATTCTGTTTTTCCTTAAGAAGGAACAGGTCCATTATTGTCAGGGTGCGCTCAGCCTGAGGTCAGCAATAATAGAACCTACGTATTATCTTCATCATCAAAAAGCACTGTCCTCCACTCTCACCAACCTTCTACTCACCACATTTTAAAGTAATATATAAAATTTATACTACTGGCACTAATAAATTCAAACATGCCATATTTTTCCTTCAACACTAGGATGATGCAGAGAATCCAAAAGGATTAGAAATGCTCTCCCCTTCACGCTTTGAAGGAAAAGTCGCTGGATCAATTTAGTTCACAAATGTGTTTTACAAAGAGAAATCAGTCTTATATATAGGTAATTATAAGACCAACTCCTCAGATTCCTACTCTTATGTGCAAAATCCACACTCAAATCGACTTTTATTTATCCTACGGAAAAAAAGGTAAATGTTAAAGTAAATTTAAACTATCTTTTAAAATATCATATCATGTGAAAAATGCATACAAAAAGCTTGTGACATAGTTCAACAGTTACACAGTCTACTTCACTTTTAACTTTAAGCCATCAGCTTCCATCATTTCATCTATTAAGTATGTTTTAGAACCACTGTAAAAATATAATTTGAAAGGTGTCTTTTAAGAAAACATTCAGAAGTAAAAATAAAACCTCTATGTTATAATATTTATTTTTAGAAGTCTTCATTAATTACATATCCCTCTATGGTTCCTTAAAGATGGTGTTGTATCTCAAAAGTCACCAATCAAATAATTTATTTAAGCCAACCTAATTCAAAATAGCAAAAGGGCAGCCACTTTTCCAAACATTGTGATGTCCAGTAAGAAGAGCAAGAGAGACGAGATACCTATTTATGTATAAAATGAGGTGTACTATATAACTATTCATTATACCTTATAGCACAATATCATATTAAAAAAAAAAAAGTACAAGTAGGGACCATTATCACTGTTTCAAGAAGAGAAAACTTTGGACACAGAAAGGTTAACTGGCTTGCCCAAGGTGACACGGCAAGTAACAGGCAGAACCGCTATTCAAACCCAGGTAGTCTGTCTCCAAGGTCTCTGATCTAAACCAAACACCACACTGCAGAGAGACTTCAGCCCTCGGAAATCACCAAAGGAGTGCATGTCTGGCTGAAAAATAAAAAGGCAAAATAAATGTCAAATCTTTAAAACAAGGATTGTATTTTAAGAGAAATAAGGACAAAACAAATGGCATTCCATTCATTGACACTGCAACAAATACAGCATAAAATCAATTAAATATTCTTATTCTGACACTGCTAAAAAAAAAAAAATCAAAGGATGCAAATCTCACTGATCTCAAAAGGTCTGCAAAGAAGTGAAATACTCCTGAATAACATGCAACAATTTTAAAATAAGCAAACTGTAGTTATCAAAATAAACTAAAAGGAAATTTAATTGCTCCCATATATAGCGCATTAGCAAAGGATAACGAATATTTTTCAACAATTTGCATATTTCAATTTGTAACAACTGCAAAAAAATTGGATTTCAATGCTGAGGTGTCTTCAATTTTCTATCTCATAGGTTGTTCTGAGAACGAACATGAAAAGCAAAAAGTCTCATCATAAAGCAAACAATCTGTGGACTGCAAAATTAAAAGGTTTAAGATAGTTTTAAGTCCAATAACAAAATATCTCTTTTAACTATTAAACGATCTCATTCTATTTAATAAAAATAATCACTTAATGCTTTCCATCTGCAAATCTCTGGTATAAAACCATGAAACTACAAATAAGGTACTTATAAAATGTCCTCATTATAAAAAAGCAATCAGATCTGTCACCACTCAGAACTTAAAAACAAATAGAAAAACTAGAGGATTTGAGTAGAAACAGGAACAAAAGTCCAACATCAGAATATTGTTTTATTAAATTTAATGGAGAAATTAAAATTTAGGGGCCCTACTATTAGGCTACTGAAAGAGAAAGAGAAGTTTAGAAGTTGTGCTAGAAGAAGCACTACCATGCAAAACTCAATGACCTATGAGAAAGTCAGCCTCCTTTTCCTTCTTTCTCTTGAACATAATCAACTGGGGTTATTATTGTTATTCAACTCATGTCCTTACTGTAAAAGGGAAACCAAGTCCAACATCACACCACCAAGAAAGGTGTAAGCAACTAGTCCTATAATACACCAGTATCTCAAGCAACAAAATGACTGTTCATTACTGGTGCTGTCATTTGGGTTTTTTCGCTCAAATGGAAATGTAACCCTATGTCATTTGTACCATAAAAAAGAAAAACATTCTAGTCTTCAAAAACCATCAGTATCTTCAATTATGGAAATTCCCATCAGAACTTATAATCACACTTTTATTTCAATTGGAGACAGGTAAATAAAACTCATTTTTAAAGTAAAAGGACCTGAATTATATCCCCAAATGGGGAAGTACTTCAACAATTCCTCCCGGAGAGAGGGAAAGAATTGTTGTTTTACATTAAGTCCCTGGAATTCCTGCCAATAGAATTTCAACTGCCTGAACCTCACTTCTAGCTTTCCATCTCAGCACAGGCCAAATCAAAGCCTGTACTTCTGAAAAACTCATCACTCTCCCAATAAAGCAATTTTACCAAAAACTGTAGATCCCTTTTTACTCTGAGCGCTGAAGGAGAAGTTGATAAGAGGGGACCATACAGAAGAAAGGCATACACTGAGATGGCTACTGCAGCTCCACTCTCAAATAGAACAATGAGAGACTGGTTTGTGATAAATTATAATATTCTTCCCATGCTAGAAAACTAGTGAAAGTCTATCTTTAAAAAGGGAAGCACCAATCTAGAGAGAAAAAAAAACTATATTTCAATACTCCAAAGAGAAGAGGTGAATGCTGTCATCCTGGTTATATGAATGCAACATAAATTATGCTATAATATACTCTCACTTTAGGTGTATAGTTATGGTTTATGTACATGTATATATTTCACTCTAAAACCATTCAAAAATATCTAATGATTATCAATTATGTACCAAACATTGTCAAGATACATGGATGAAAAATCAGTTCTGCCCTTAATGAAATTCTAGTCTCATGGTGAACAAACATTTAAATAAATACTGTAATCCCCTCAAAACCATCAGCAGGTTACTTTCTTTAAAGTATTTTGGCAAAATTAGTTTTCAAGATCAAGGTCTTGGGTAAAACAGAGGAAAAAAACTGGAGATAGACAAATATAAAAAGTGTGTAAAGAAAAACCCACCCATGTGTGCACACACACAATAGTAAATAAAACTTTTAAAAAGTGTGAGCTTAGAGACCTGATCTTGTAAGTGACCCTTTTCTTGTATCAACTGTGCAAGAAAAATGTGGTGACATTCAAAAAGCCTAAGTTAATCTTATGCAGCCATCTCTGTCCAGCAGTCATTTGGAGATATAAGCGCATATTTCCCTGGGCCTAGTCTTCCATCTGCATTAAATGATGGTAGAATACAACTAGATCTCCTCTGCCTGTGCTACCAGAGACCTACCAGCATATCTGTGGGAGTGGATGGCAGTAATGTTGTCTGGCTTTATCACCGAAAGGTAACAAAAGTAAACATCACATATGTTACACTGAGCAGATGTTAAAATGCTGGTTACAAATATAAACTGAAGTAATTCAAAAATGTGTCTGGCAAAACTGTAATAGTGGAGAAATCACAGTACAATATGGGAACTGCCATAAGATAGTAAGATTCATGCAAGTATCACCCAAATTCCCCTTTTTCTATGAAATGAAGCAATTTTTATACTGAGAATGAGAGACTGCTGGCTTTTTTTAAAAAAGACAGCTTAATTATAATGAAATAATGCATTTCTCTTCACTTTTGTTTCCCTTCCCAGATTATGTGAATACATTTCTCGTCTTTAACTGCAGAACAGCAATATGGCATTCTAACATCTATTTCCTATGAAAAATTGTGAGAAACAATCATCTAGGGAGGAAAAAAGATAGTTTCACTATCCATGCACAACTACTACTAACATTTTCACATTTCCTTCCAGCCTTTGTTCTGTCTGTAACATGTTTGTTTTACCTAATTTTGATCACATGAGACACTATTTTCATGGCAACATGACAGGTGATTACAGAATTCAAAACTTTGTCTAATCTAATAGATGCAAATAGTATTTAGTTGTTTGCGCTGTTTTAAGTACTACTAAAATTGACCATTTTTCACCATATTGTTATTGTAAATCAATTCAAGAAAGAATTAATAAATTGATATGTACCATGCTTTATTTATTTATTTTATTTTTGAGATGGAGTCTCGCTCTGTTGCCCAGGCTGGAGTACAGTGGCCCAATCTCAGCTCACTGCAACCTTTGCCTCCTGGGTTCAAGCAATTCTCTTGCCTCAGCCTCCCAAGTAGCTTGGATTACAAGTGCCCCCCCACCACGCCCAGCTTTTTTTTTTTTGTAATTTTAGTAGAGATGGGGTTTCATCATGTTGGCCAGGCTGATCTCAAACTCCTGACCTCAAGTGATCTGCCCACCTCGGCCTCCCAAAGTGCTAGGATTACAGACATGAGCCACCACGCCTGGCTTTTATATTTAAATACTAAGGCTGAAGAAAGAGAAGTGGTTAAGTAACAAAATATTCTTAAAAGGTAAAAGATAAGAGTATATTTCTACTTCTCAATGTTCAACATGTACCCAAAGACAGCACCCTTAAAAAATTCACCTCAATAGCATTAAAGAAGTTTTTTAAAGCAATTTAAATTAACAATAAAAGTCTTTGATTAATTGGAACATGACATAACAATTGCTATAAGAATTCAAAAAATATATATCAGATTGGGGTGCCCTGGAAAGGTTTTAGATGAGAAACAGAATTGAGCTGGTTCTTAAGCAAGGCTGAAGCCTGGGTGGAAAAAAAGACATCCAGAAACCAGAGAACAACTTAAAAAAGAGGTTTGGTTAAAGTAAACTTATAAACTGTTCAGGAAGGTGTGCCCTTTAAGTTAACAAGCAAGACAGACCTGGAAGAGTGGAGATGACAGCTAACATGATGGTAGAAGGTAATATGGTAGAAAGTAAGAAAATAGTAAACTTCAATGGAAAATAACTAAAATTCAAAGCCTAACCTTTGGGAAATTACCCTAAATATAGAGTTGAAGAAATCTGAAATGCTAAACAAGAAAAAGAAGAGCCAGGCAGTTCCAAGATGGCTGAATAGGAACAGCCCCAGTCTATAGCTCCCAGCGTGAGGGACGCAGAAGACGGGTAATTTCTGCATTTCCAAATGAGGTACTGGGTTCATCTCACTGGGGCATGTTGAACAGTGGGTGCAGGACAGCCGGTGCAGCCCATTGGGCAAGAGCCGAAGCAGGGTGAGGCATCGCCTCACCTGGGGAGCACAAGGGGTAAGGGAATTCCCTTTCCTTGCCAAGGAAAGCCGTGACAGACAGCACCTGGAAAACTGGGTCACTCCCACCCTAATACTGCGCTTTTCCAAGGGTCTTAGCAAACAGCACACCAGGAGATTATATCCGGCGCCTGGCTCAGAGGGTCCCACACCCATGGAGCCTCGCTCATTGTTAGCACAGCAGTCTGAGATCGAACTGCAAGGTGGCAGCGAGAGGGGCGCCCCCCATTGCTGAGGCTTGAGTAGGTAAACAAAGCAGCCTGGAAGCTCCAACTGGGTGGAGCCCACCACAGCTCAAGGAGGCCTGCCTGCCTCTGTAGACTCCACCTCTGGGGGCAGGGCATAGCTGAACAAAGGCAGCAGAAACCTCTGCAGATTTAAATGTCCCTGTCTGACAGCTTTGAAGTGAGTAATGGTTCTCCCAGCACAGAGTTTGAGATTTGAGAACAGAGAGACTGCCTCCTCAAGTGGGTCCCTGACCCCCAAGTAGCCTAACGGGGAGGCACTCCCCAGTAGGGGCAGACTGACACCTCACACGGCTGGGTACCCCTCTGAGACAAAGCTTCCAGAAGAATGATCAAGCAGCAACATTTGCTGTTCAGCAATATTCGATGTTCTGCAGCCTCCACTGCTGCTACCCAGGCAAACTGGGTCTGGAGTGGACCTTCAGCAAACTCCAACAGACCTGCAGCTGAAGGTCCTGTCGGTTAGAAGGAAAACTAACAAACAGAAAGGACATCCACACCAAAACCCCATCTGTACGGCACCATCATCAAAGACCAAAGGTAGATAAAACCACAAAGATGGGGAAAAAACAGAGCAGAAAAGCTGAAAATTCTAAAAATCTGAGCACCTCTCCTCCTCCAAAGGAACGCAGCTCCTCACCAGCAATGGAACAAAGCTGGACAGAGAATGACTTTGACGAGTTGAGAGAAGAAGGCTTCAGACGATCAAACTTCTCTGAGCTAAAGGAAGAAGTTCGAACCCAATGCAAAGAAGCTAAAAACCTTGAAAAAAGATTATAGACGAATGGATAACTAGAATACCCAGTGTAGAGGAGTCCTTAAATGACCTGATGGAATGGAAAACCATGGCATGAGAATTATGTGACGAATCCACAAGTTTCAGTAGCCGATTTGATCAACTAGAAGAAAGGGTATCAGTGATGGAAGATCAAATGAATGAAATGCAGCAAGAAGGGAAGTTTAGAAAAAAAAGGGCAAAAAGAAATGAACAAAGCCTCCAAGAAATATGGGACTATGTGAAAAGACCAAGTCTACATCTGATTGGTGTACCTGAAAGTGACGGGGAGAATGGAACCAAGTTGGAAAACACTCTGCAGGATATTATCCAGGAGAACTTCCCCAATCTAGCAAGGCAGGCCAACATTCAGATTCAGGAAATACAGAGAACACCACAAAGATACTCCTCGAGAAGAGCAACTCCAAGACACATAATTGGCAGATTCACCAAAGTTGAAATGAAGGAAAAAATGTTAAGGGCAGCCAGAGAGAAAGGTCGGGTTACCCTCAAAGGGAAGCCCATCAGACTAACAGCGGATCTCTCAGCAGAAACCCTACAAGCCAGAAGAGAGTGGGGGCCAATATTCAACATTCTTAAAGAAAAGAATTTTCAATCCAGAATTTCATATCCAGCCAAACTAAGCTTCATAAGTGAAGGAGAAATAAAATACTTTACAGACAAGCAAATGCTGAGAGATGCTGTCACCACCAGGCCTGCCCTAAAAGAGCTCCTGAAGGAAGCACTAAACATAGAAAGGAAAAACCGGTACCAGCCACTGCAAAAACATGCCAAATTGTAAAGACCATCGAGGCTAGGAAGAAACTGCATCAACTAACGAGCAAAACAGCCAGCTAACATCATAATGACAGGATCAAATTCACACATAACAATATTAACCTTAAATGTAACTAGGCTAAATGCTCCAATTAAATGACACAGACTGGCAAATTGGATAAAGAGTCAAGACCCATCAGTGTGCTGTCTTCAGGAGACCCATCTCACGTGCAGAGACATACATAGGCTCAAAATGAAGCGATGGAAGAAGATCTACCAAGCAAATGGAGAACAAAAAAAGGCAGGGGTTGCAATCCTAGTCTCTGATAAAACAGACTTTAAACCAACAAAGACCAAAAGAGGCAAAGAAGGCCATTACATGATGGTAAAGGGATCAATTCAACAAGAAGAGCTAAATATCTTAAATATATATGCACCCAATACAGGAAAACCCAGATTCATAAAGCAAGGCCTTAGAGATCTACAAAGAGACTTAGACTCCCACCCAACAATAATGGGAGATTTTAACACCCCACTGTCAACATTAGACAGATCAATGAGACAGAAAGTTAACAATGATATCCAGGAATTGAACTCAGCTCTGCACCAAGCAGACCTAAAAGACATCTACAGAACTCTCCACCCCAAATCAACAGAGTATACATTCTTCTCAGCACCAGATTGCACTTATTCCAAAACTGACCACATAGTTGGAAGTAAAGCTCTCCTCAGCAAACGTAAAAGAACAGAAATTATAACAAACTGTCTCTCAGACCACAGTGCAATCAAACTAGAACTCAGGATTAAGAAACTCACTCAAAACCACTCAACTACATGGAAACTGAACAACGTGCTCCTGAATGACTACTGGGTACATAACGAAATGAAGGCATGAATAAAGATGTTCTTTGAAACCAATGAAAACAAAGACACAACATACCAGAATCTCTGGGACACATTTAAAGCAGTGTGTAGAGTGAAATTTATAGCACCAAATGCCCACAAGAGAAAGCAGGAAAGATCTAAAATTGACACCCTAACATCACAATTAAAAGAACTAGAGAAGCAAGAGCAAACACATTCAAAAGCTAGCAGAAGGCAAGAAATAACTAAGATCAGAGCAGATTTGAAGGAGATAGAGACACGAAAAACCCTTTCGAAAATCAATGAATCCAGGAGCTGGTTTTTTGAAAAGATCAACAAAATTGATAGACTGCTAGCAAGACTAATAAAGAAGAAAAGAGAGAAGAATCAAATAGATGCAATAAAAAATGATAAAGAGGATATCACCACTGATCCCACAGAAATACAAACTACCATCAGAGAATACTATAAACACCTCTATGCAAATAAACTAGAAAATCTACAAGAAATGGATAAATTCCTGGACACATACACTCTCCCAAGACTAAACCAGGAAAAAGTTGAATCCCTGAATAGACCAATAACAGGCTCTGAAATTGAGGCAATAATTAATAGCCTACCAACCAATAAAAGTCCAGCACCAGAGGGATTCACAGTTGAATTCTAACAGAGGTACAAGGATGAGCTGGTACCATTCCTACTGAAACTATTCCAATCAACAGAAAAAGAGGGAATCCTCCCTAACTCATTTTATGAGGCCAGCATTGTCCTCATACCAAACCCTGACAGAGATACAACAAAAATAAGAGAATTTTAGACCAATATCCCTGATGAATACTGATGCAAAAATCCTCAATAAAATACTGGCAAACCGAATCCAGCAGCACATCAAAAAGCTTGTCCACCATGATCAAGTGGGTTTCATCCCTGGGATGCAAGGCTGGTTCAACATACACAAATCCATAAATGTAATCCAGCATATAAACACAACCAAAGACAAAAACCACATGATTATCTCAATAGATGCAGAAAAGGCCTTTGACAAAATTCAACAGCCCTTCATGCTAAAAAATCTCAATAAATTAGGTATTGATGGGACATATCTCAAAATAATAAGAGCTATTTATGACAAACCCACAGCCAATATCATATTGAATGGGCAAAAACGGGAAGCATTCCCTTCGAAAACTGGCACAAACAGGGATGCCCTCTCTCACCACTCCTATTCAACATAGTGTTGGAAGTTCTGGCCAGGGCAATCAGGCAGGAGAAGGAAATAAAGGGTATTCAATTAGGAAAAGAGGAAGTCAAATTGTCCCTGTTTGCGGATGACATGATTGTATATCCAGAAAACCCCATCGTCTCAGCCCAAAATCTCCTTAAGCTGATAAGCAACTCAGCAAACTCTCAGGATACAAAATCAATGTGCAAAAATCACAAGCATTCTTATACACCAATAACAGACAAACAGAGAGCCAAATCATCAGTGAACTTCCATTCACAATTGCTTCAAAGAGAATGAAATACCTAGGAATCCAACTTACAAGGGATATCAAGGACCTCTTCAAGGAGAACTACAAACCACTCCTCAACAAAATAAAAGAGGACACTAACAAATGGAAGAACATTCCATGCTCATGGACAGGAAGAATCAATATCATGAAAATGGCCATACTGCCCAAGGTAATTTATAGATTCAATGCCCTCCCCATCAAGTTACCAATGACTTTCTTCACAGAACTGGAAAAAACTACTTTAAAGTTCATATGGAACCAAAACAGAGCCCGCATCGCCAAGACAATCCTAAGCCAAAAGAACAAAGCTGGAGGCACCACGCTACCTGACTTCAAACTATACTAAAAGGTTACAGCATGGTGCTGGTACCAAAACAGAGATACAGACCAATGGAACAGAACAGAGCCCTCAGAAATAATACCACACATCTATAACCATCTGATCTTTGACAAACCTGACAAAAACAAGAAATGGGGAAAGGATTCCCTGTTTAATAAATAGTGCTGGGAAAACTGGCTAGCCATATGTAGAAGCTGAAACTGGATCCCTTCCTTACACCTTATACAAAAATTAATTCAAGATGGATTAAAGACTTAAATGTTAGACCTAAAACCATAAAAACCCTACAAGAAAACCTAGGCAATACCATTCAGGACATAGGCATGGGCAAGGACTTCATGGCTAAAACACCAAAAGCAATGGCAACAAAAGCCAAAATTGACAAATGGGATCTAACTAAACCAAAGAGCTTCTGCACAGCAAAAGAAACTACCATCAGAGTGGACAGGCAACCTACAGAGTGGGAGAAAATTTTTGCAATCCACTCATCGGACAAAGGGCTAATATCCAGAATCTACAAGGAACTCAAACAAATTTACAAGAAAAAAACAAACAACCCCATCAAAAACTGGGCAAAGGATGTGAACAGACATTTCTCAAAAGAAGACATTTATGCAGCCAAAAGACACATGAAAAAATGCTCATCATCACTGGCCATCAGAGAAATGCAAATCAAAACCACAATGAGATACCATCTCACACCAGTTAGAATGGCAATCATTAAAAAGTCAGGAAACAACAGGTGCTGGAGAGGATGTGGAGAAATAGGAACGCTTTTACACTGTTGATGGGACTGTTAACTAGTTCAACCATTGTGGAAGACAGTGTGGCAGTTCCTCAGGGATCTAGAACTAGAAATACCATTTGACCCAGCCATCCCATTACTGGGTGTATACCCAAAGGATTATAAATCATACCTCTATAAAGACACATGCACACATATGTTTACTGCGGCACTATTCACAATAGCAAAGACTTGGAACCAACCCAAATGTCCATCAATGATAGACTGGATTAAGAAAATGAGGCACATATACATCATGGAATACTATGCAGCCATAAAAAAGGATGAGTTCATGTCCTTTGTAGGGACATGGATGAAGCTGGAAACCATCACTCTGAGCAAACTATCGCAAGGATAGAAAACCAAACACCACATGTTCTCACTCATAGTTGGGAATTGAACAGTGAGAACACTTGGACACAGGAAGGGGAACATCACACACCAGGGCCTGTTGTAGGGTCAGGGGAGGAGGGAGGGATAGCATTAGGAGATATACCTAATGTAAATGACGAGTTAATGGGTGCAGCACACAAACATGGCACATGTATACATATGTAACAAACCTGCACGTTTTGCACATGTACCCTAGAACTTAAAGTATAATAAAAAAAGAAAAAAAAATGCACACAAACATGAAATCAGAATGTAGACTCACATATATCCCTTTTCAAAATCTCATTAAATAAATTGTGAATTATTTTTGTAATTAAACACTTTTTATTTTTAAATGCAAAAAAAAAAAAGAAAAAGAAAAAGAAGAGCCATCAAATCAGCAAGAAAAAACTTATGGTAGGCCGAATTAACAAAATGTAGCCAGGAGAGCCAGGCATGGTGGTGTGCACCTGTAGTCCCAGGTACTCCAGAGGCTGAGGCAGGAAGATATCCTGAGCCCAGACACTTGAGACTAGTCTGAGCAACACAAGGAGATGCTGTCTCAAAAAAGAAGCCCACTACCACCATTAATATTCTTTAAAAATTTTTGAATATGATATGAAACAGAGTAATACTATAAATTTTTTGCAGAAATAATAAATATCTACAGAAAATTTATTAACAATGTTTAGTAAAGAAGCCATGTACATAATAAAAAATTGCATTCTCTTATACTAACAACTAGGTAAAAATTAACACAAGAAGGAACCCCATAAGAACAACAAAAGTTATAAAATGCTTAAACTGAGCAAGAGTTTATGTAACAAAATTGTTTTACAATACTGTAATTTAACAAATTGATCAATATAAGAAATCACTCAAATAAATGGAAGAAGAACATGTTTCCTTATGAAATAGGTAAATATGGTAAAAATGTCAATTCCTTTTTAGTTAATGCCTATATTTCTTGGAATATTAGTCAAACTATCAAATTTGTTGACAAAGTAAATCAAAACTTAATCTCAAAGAATATGTTGTCAAATATCCTAAAAAAAAAACATGGAAGAGACAAGGCATTGTCGCCTTTCTTGACATATTTATTACAAAGTACCAATCATTAAAACCCTAGTGTACTATCACGAATTTAGAAAAGGAGATTGATGTAAAAAGTAGGAGCCCCAGAAAAAAATCTAATTATATGGAGTTTAATGTATGCTAAATTAGATATCACCAAGCCAAAGGATTGGGAAGAATTACTTGAAAAATAATTAGGGATCACCATAGGATACTTTCAACTTAAACCTATACCTTATTGTATAAAATATGCTATAGTAGTGATAAATTTTAAAACCAACTTATCAAAGTAGAGACAGATATGAAAACTGAGCATTTCTTAGGTTTCTGTAAAGATACTAATTTACCTCAAGCTTTGCTGCAAAAGTAGGAGAAAACACAAAGCTGAAAAAGAGAAGATCCAAAGATCTGATTATGCAAAAAATGTAGAAAGTCTCCACACACCATTAAATAACTAAAGAAAAGGAAGAGTTGCCTTAAATTTTTAGCTGTTCTTTATAAAACCAGTCTAAGAAGGAAGAACTGAAGACCATTAGCCTGCGTCAATACAATCAAAGTTTAGTACTGTATTTTTTTTTACCCTAATTCCTATTAGAGGTAGTATCCAGAATTTTCCACTCTAAGGAAAGTTCCAGCGTGACTACTCAAGGTCCCAATAGGAAAGAGATGGGATACTCAAAATGGGATAACATGGAGGGTTTCTTTACAGGAGAATGATTTACAAGGTGTGGGTGAAGAGAAACTGTTAGGGATGGGAAGCAGGCCTGGGTTAGCAGCAGCTGAGTTGTTACCACTCTAGGCTGGAAAAGAAGAGATGAAGAGCAGTTACTGAAACCCCAGGAATAGTCACACAAGTGGTTGCTTTATGGGGAGCATGAGCTTTGGCTCAGGAACATGGCCCACTTCAGATGCCCCTGCAAGGTAAGAGCCAGGGGAATGAACATTTTGACTTCTCTTTCCTCCCTCTGCTTCTGTCAGGCTCTCCATGGACCAAACTCAACTACGGCCATCCACATGGGAAAGCCTCTGGAGCAGAAAGCAGGACGGAGGAGGGTGGAAAATGGGTCTAGAAAAGCAAATGAAAAATATCTGGTACAATGAGATAAGCTCGTTGTGTGTCCATCCTCATGAACGCTTTCTGCCCAAGTTCTGGTTTGCAGCTGCTTTCTTGCCTGCTTCAAGTTCTGGTTTGCAGCTGTGTTCTTGCCAGTTTCAACCCTGCCCTGAAATCCAGTACCAGGACCTTGACAATCTGATGCCTTCTCCTATTTCCTCTTTAACCACCACAAAGACTTTGATGCTTAATATCAAAACCAAAAATTCAAGAATAATCCAAGTGACCAACAATATGACAATATAGAAATGATCATTAAGCTATTATAAAGGCCAATGTAGAAAATGCTTACAGTATTGTATAAGAAAAACAAATGTCATATTTTTATTATGTTAGAGTTATAAGCATGTGAACAATATATGGGTTAAATAAAAAATGGAAAGTTGACAGTAAAAATTGGTATATTTTAATATATACTAGAAATTCAAAGATAATTATGCCACAAAATATAGCTAGAAGGTGTAAAGGAGGGAGGAAGAAGACAAGAAAGGAAAAGAAAACCCTTGCCTACACTATCCACTAAGGGCCCAAGCAATGCTTAGGTTGAGGACAACATGATTTTGCTCTAAGGAAAATTAAAGGAAATAAGCTAGGGAGCTTTCAAAGCCTTTCAGTGACCACAATACTAGGAAAATGTTTTTAAAAAGGAACTACAATGAGGGCAGAAATCAAAACAAACTATGCAGAAGAAGACACAAGGGAAAAAATGCTTTAATCTCATATAATTAAGGTACTTAAGAGATTGTGTTGATTTTCAGAATTAGCTTAGGATACCGAAGCTGGAAAAACAAAAGGCTTCATTAAAAGGAGCAATGCTTTCTGTGAATACCAGATAACTCTCATTTTTGAATGAATGCTAGACAAATCATAAGAGTTTTTTTTTTTTTTTTGGCTTTCCTAATGTAATCACATAGTAGTTGAAATTTCTCCTCAACAATATATAAGGATGGAGATAGAAAGCTACAGGACTTAATTACACTTATATCTGCCACAGTGGAAAAAAGCTATCAAAACAGCATCAAAATGATAAGTTTA
The DNA here is from genome assembly GCF_028885625.2 of Pongo pygmaeus. NCBI lineage: Eukaryota > Metazoa > Chordata > Mammalia > Primates > Hominidae > Pongo > Pongo pygmaeus. The sequence goes on from NC_072379.2 coordinate 121,739,789, forward strand.
GGACGACTGACTGACCAATTACTTTGACCTATGGGGTGTCACTGTCTGTCAAAAAGCTATAACCAGCTTTTGGCATGAGGGGATATTTGAAACAAATAGTGAGATCACAACTTAAGATGTACTAGTACTTAATGATAATGGACAGTAACCCCAGCACAGCAAACAATGCGTGTGTGAGTTCTCAAACAATGAGTCCAGTTCTTTAGGAAGCTATGACATTATCATGCCAGATTGTGACATTTGACAAAAGAAAGGTAATTTCACCATAAAACTGAGCAGTCTGACAAGAGAGACTGGGGAATGCCTGACTTGAAATTGCACACTGATGAGAACACAAGATCCAGAAAAAAGGAGAGTTGACTAATGAAGAGATGGTAAAGAGGACCATGGGTCTAGCAGCAGATCTGAAATGGACAGATGAGTCTACACGATGAAATGGCAGGCAAGGGTCAACAGGAGGCAAAAGTGCAAAGTGAAGACAGGATCCAGGTGAGGACCAGCATACTTAGAAGGCATTGTGAGCAGAGAGGCCCAACAAAAAGGGAAGCAAAGAATTCAAGATGAGTACCTATTGAGGCTGAAAAGAAACTGGGATAACCAGCAGAGACATGATCACAGACGAGTTAGATAGGAATCCAGTTTCCAGGCAACTCGGCACCAAGGTGAGCACAGGACCAAACACAAGCCCCAGCCACAGTGAGTCTGTAGCCTTCTGCTTCCAGAAGCTCCTCATATGGCCCCACTAGGGACAGGACGAGCCCCGCCTGGAGGTGAGACTGAAGTTACAGGTTGGGGTTAACTGTTACAAGGCAAGAGGCAAAGAACTAGGCAAACAGGAACACAATCCAGATGTAACTACCTTGGATTTCACATTTATATGAAAATTTATCCTTTAAAATTAGTGGTAATCACGCCCTTTCATAGTTTTAAAGTTAAAACAAACATCCCGCTTGCCCTTGACTCCAAATGAGATACTCAATATTATGTTAAAAATCAGGATTCTTTGTTCACCGCTAAAACTCTTATTTCCAGGAGATGAATCACCTAAACAACATATCTTTTCAATATCACTTTTTACAAGAGTTTCCTTCTCAAAGAACATCTATAATATTCAAACTGTGAGAGGAATTAAAAATATCATGGGATATCCTGTTTTATCACATTAATGCACAGGAAACATTTTAGAAGACTGGCACTCAAATATTAGCACAGAAAACAATATTGCTTAGCTATAAAGACACATGCACACGTATGTTTATTGCGGCACTATTCACAATAGCAAAGACTGGGAACCAACCCAAATGTCCAACAATGATAGACTGGATTAAGAAAATGTGGCACATATACACCATGGAATACTATGCAGCCATAAAAAATGATGAGTTCATGTCCTTTGTAGGGACATGGATGAAATTGGAAATCATCATTCTCAGTAAACTATCGCAAGGACAAAAAACCAAACACCGCATGTTCTCACTCACAGATGGGGATTGAACAATGAGAACACATGGACACAGGAAGGGGAACATCACACTCTGGGGACTGTTGTGGGGTGGGGGGAAGGGGGAGGGATAGCATTAGGAGATATACCTAATGCTAAATGGCGAGTTAATGGGTGCAGCACACCAGCATGGCACATGTATACATATGTAACTAACCTGCACATTGTGCACATGTACCCTAAAACTTAAAGTATAATAATAATAATAAAAAAAAAGAAAAGTCTTTTTAAAAATACATCTATAGTAATGTATCCTAAGTTACATAACTTATGCTCAGGGGCTCAGGTATAACGTATACAATCAAGAGTTTATCCAAAGTCACATCAAATAAAGGACAGGAAATCCAGGAAGTCCGATGTGATTTAAAAGGTCAGGCAAATATTTAAGTTTCAGAGACAAAGTGAGTGGGGAGGATTCACATAAGGCTTAAGAGATTGAGCAAACCTTGGATGTAAAGATAGACATGTGGCTTAAAACAACAGCAAAATGAAAAAAGGTAAAAAAAAAAAAAAATCATTTTATTCTAAGGCTCCTTTTTTTGCATTTTTCCCCCTAGTTTTTAATCATCCTATAAGCTTATACTACAGGCAAGATCAAGATGCTTTTGAAAGACTTAAAACTTCAAATAAGGCTTCCTAGTCACTATTCCCTGCTGATAAGCCAAATAAATAACCTACATTCTCTATCACAAATCCCAGAAATGAGGGAGAAAGGGGGATATTGTCATCAGTCAGAAGCAGGATAATGAACATAAAAGATCTGAGGTGATAAATACTTTTCTCTCATGTCCATGAAGTGGTGGCTCAGCAAATTGCCCCCACCCATCATCGGGCCCAGGTGTGTGTGTGCTAAGATGTGACCCCTGAAGAAGGGACCCAGGACTCATTCTAAGAGCAACCTCACACAAAGCAGCTTCTTGCCTCTTCTTGCCTAGCATGAGATGGTCTCAAAAGAAAATGGGTAAAGATTTGATGTCAGATAAAAACCAACACAAGTGTGGCACTACCAGCAACACAAAGCCAGAGTTGGATGCTCTCAGGAAGAAATCTTCCAAAAACAATGGCAATGAAAACTGGAAAACATCCACACAAGAGAGTTAACTTTAAACTCTTGCCAACCCCAGAGTATGCAAATGCCACACGGCATCAGTCTTTCTTGAGTGGCACTGCCCTATCTCCATTCTCCTCGCTACATCCCCTCAGGAGTCACACACCAGGCCAGAAAGCTTGGGTTGAAAAGCCCTCCACATCAGCTATCCCACTGCAGGCTTCCAGCCTACAGCAGGCTCACATGCACAGGGGAGAGTCTTCAACTTTAAATGGAGTTTGGGCTTTTAACTATGACATAGCACAGGACATGAATTATTGAAATGAGTCTTTTGGGGGCTACAAGCAACAGGAGAACTTGATAAATTGTCCATATTATTAACCAGGCAAAGTTATGGCACCAATCTGAGATTCCATCCAAAAGGAAAGGTTGGTCAAAAAGTACTAAAAGGGATAGAGAGGGAAACACAAAATGGCGTTATGATTGCTCATCAACACTGTGGTCCCTCATTCAACACAATGGTTAAAATCACATCAAAGAGGAAAACTGAAGCATCTATGTATTCTAAAAATTAAGGAGTAACAAAATATGATGAGTTCTGGCTGTTTATCTGTAAGATTTCACAGTTAAAATTCTAAAACATTTATTGTAACGCAGGGTACTAAATGGCAAACATTGCATCTTACATATTCCATTTAGCCATATTAAAATTAAAGTGCTAAGGATGTTCAAATATTAAGTGATAAAGGTATTACAAAATCTAGTAAGCAAGGTTTATTCATCTCTACTCCAAGGAATAAAAAGATATAAAACTGATTTAACAACCCAGTACAAGAAAAATAGCTGGAAAGATTGTACACTAAATTGCAAACTAACGCAAAAGGTATAAATCTCTGATATAACAAGAAAATCATTGTAAATACTTTACAACTTTTGCAAGTTTTTATGACTGTGCTTTGTACATTTCAAAAGTAAACTTTAGGCTGAATTTGGTTAGCTACAAAAGTGGTGTTACACAGGCAAACTAAAGCCAAGAATGAGGTATTTGAAATGCCACCTCAGATTATTTAATTGAACTATATATTTGTATCCAGATTCAGCATTAAAATTAATATACAGATAAAGGAATTGCAATATTAGTTATAAAGCAGAAGACTACGTTGTGGCAACTCTTTAAGTATAGGAGCCAATAATTTTAAGGAAGAGGCTGCCCAGTTATTTACATCTCGATAAGGAGCAAGGAAGAGTGAACAGGCTGAGCACAGAAAAATGAGGTCCCAGGAAACAAAACACAAAAGTACTAAAGCTGATTAAGTGGTACGGACAATAACAGCTCTCTTTCACTTCCTGAGATGATCTTCAAGCTGGCACCACTCCCTTATAGAAGTATGCCATGCTGTGCATGACCCTGCAGCAAATCTCTACCAAAAGTTTCTTAGTGTGGCTAGTAGCCAAAGCTGGAGTGCTTATTAAAATGCAGATTCCTATGCCTCATACCAAACCTACTGACCCAGTATGCCTGGCAGCAGATCCAAGAACATGCATTTTAAAGGACTCTACTGGTGACTTTACGCACGTTAGAGTTTGAAAGCCACTGCTCTAATCACCTCAATTGTCTCCCTTCTCCATTATTCTTCACATTCATACCTTTTTTTTTCTTTTTTGAGATGGAGTCTTGCTGTGTTGTCCAGGCTGGAGTGCAGTGGCACAATCTCAGCTCACTGCAACCTCCGCCTCCTGGGTTCAAGCAATTCTCCTATCTTGGCCTCTCAAGTAGCTGGGACTACAGGCTCATGCCACCATACTCAGCTAATTTTTGTATTTTTACTAGAGACAGGGTTTTGCCATGTTGGCCAGGCTGGTCTAGAACTCTTGAGCTCAAGCAATCCTCCCTCCTCAGCCTCCCAGAGTGCTAGGATTACAGGCATGAGCCACCGTGCCCAGCCTGTATTCATCTCTTCTAATCTAGCTCAACACTCAACTCTTGTTAGGAATCTGTGATAAACTCCTTTCAACTCTGATGAGTCTTTTACTTTCTTCAATAATTATGTGTTCAGCTCTGTATCTTTGGCCATTTTATTGTATTGTTCTCATACCATTAGTTTGTTACATAAAAATGGCCAAAACATACAAAGCCTTTGCTGTAGCTACTTAGATTTTTTTTTTTCTTGTCATCATTAACAACAGTTCTATGGAAAAGATACTAAGCTTATGGCCATGGGAAAACTTAGATTTTCCAAAGTAAATTTGCCTTAGCTCACATTTCTAGAAAATTGTGAAGATTCAATGCAAAGCCACACAGTCTTATTGGTTACTGCTCTGAACTCATACTTAGATTTTAATCTCCTTAATGCAAATTGTTTCACATATGGAAAGGAACAAAAAATACAATAGGAGTAGTCGTGGTTAGAATGGTTGATAGTATGTATTAAAGTACTTGCTAAACAAATGTGGTTGAAAGCAATACGGTAGCAAAGCCAATAAAACCTCATTCTATATGAAAACAGCAATATTAGGTGGGAACAAAAGAAAACTAATCTTCTAGAGCAACTGCATGGTGATTTGCCAGGACAGAAGGTTTGAACCTGATCTCATTAGAACACTCAACTCTTTGCCTATGGCTAAGTTTCACCATCATACTCAATATTTTACCTATAGCTAATGTCTTAATCTTATTAGAATACTCAACATTTTGCCTTTAGCTAAGGTCTTGTAGTTTTAGGAATGTCTCTGATAAAAGCAATGCTCTTACTCTCAAGCCTAGCAACCAGCATAACTAAGAGAGGAGTATCCAGTAAGGCAGTGTTGCAGGAAGACAAACCCTTCCTCTGCGACAGAGCCCACAGAGGTCACTGCTGGAACAATGGGGAAAGGAGAAACTGAATCTCTCCTCAATTGCAAACGAAAGATTCAAGAGGAAATAGGGCCCTCCTTAAATTGGCAAACACTTGCATAGCCTCCTAGGGAAGAGCCCATTTATCTACAGGCTACCATGGCCAGGTCTAGGCTGAGTGTTCTCGCAGTGGAGGAGCCAGGACCCCCAAAGCCTCTAACATATTCAAGATCAGATGCTATCAGTATCTGTCTCTGGTTGGTGAAAAATAAAGAACTTTTATAAAGCTAAGAAGGATCAGATACTAGAAAGAGGCAAAATTGCGATTCAAACATATGCCACAGCCTCAAATGCCTGTTTTTTCCCCATTATATTGTGTTTCATTCTCTCATTCAGAGGTTACTTCAGGTTAAAATAAGTATTTCCACGTTAATGGACTGTATTAATATCTTGCATCTGTGTGTAAAATGCCATGACGTCGCTGAATTTTTCCCCAAGAGTTTCAGACACCTAAGTAACCGGCAGCTTCAAGCAACTCACATGAAATAAGGAAGACGGGAAAGGGAGAGGAACTACATCTAGGAACCTGGGGATTTACACAGAAAAGCTATCTTTCTGAAGACTTTACTAAGAAAAAAAATGCTCCTGAAGTATTTTGGAACAGCTTTTCATATTCTATTAAGAGTTTTCATGCAAAGGCGTGAAACCAGCTTTCCAAAGTCCCAGGCAGGTTAATGAACAATTACTAAACCTTTCAATCTTCTGATTCTAAAGTTTCCATTTGAAGACTAAGGGCAAAATTCAACCTAAACTTAGTCTCCTTACTAAACTATACACGGACAACTCAGAAATTTGTATTTATATCAAAGATTAGCTTAAGCATGTTGATTGCCCACTATTTTTCATAAACACAAACCTGACTAATGTTTATCAAAAAATTTTAAGCTTCGTTTACAAAGAACATTGGAACATTCTGAACCTCTCCTCAATCTGTAAAATATCTGGAGGAAACTATTTTTTCACTTATATTTAATTTGCTTAGTCAAAAATCACCAAAAAACATTTTAATTTGCATTTTACCAAGCCTCTTTTAAAATATACTTAGGGCATAGAAGAATTCTGAAAGCTTGGTTATTTGTACTCAGAACATCAGAAATGCCACTGCCATAGATTTCCAAGGACGTTTCCTTGGTAAAGTCACAAAGTTCATCAACTCTGGAGCTTCTCAGTCTCTGCGGTCCCCAGCTGTCGGCAACATCTTTATCACCTACTCACACTTTCCAAGCAAAGTGAAAACAGACTCTGTGCATTAAGGAATGTTGATTTAACAAATTGTTATTAAGCATTTATATGTTTACTACTGTAGCCAGCTGCTATGGCTGCTATAAAAGAGGCATTTGATTGGGTCTTTGCGTTCAAGGAGCTTTTAATTTAAAATGCCAATACTATTTCTCAGTAGAAGCTCCAACAATGGTCAGTAAAAACTCTGTCCCCAAGCCAGCCCCCAGCCCTCTCCCTTTACATCATCCCTCAGCACCATCAACTATGATGAGTTTCCCACCATGGTGTTTCCTTCTGGGCAGATCTCAAGCCAGGCCTCAGCTTTGGCCCCAGCCCCTGCCCCAGCCATGGCATCAGCTCTGGCCCAGGCCCCAGCTCCTGGCCCAGTACTAGCCCGAGGCTTTCCTCAAGCTATGGGCCCACCTGCCCCCAAGTCTGCCCAGGCTGGGGAAGGGACAGAAGGCCCTGCTGCATCTGCAGTTTGATGATGAAGACCTGGGGGCCTTGCTTGGCAACAGCACAGACCCAGCCGTGTTCACAGACCTGGCATCCGTCAACAACTCCGAGTTTCAGCAGCTCCTAACCAAGGCGTATCTGTGGCTTCCCACACAACTAAGCCCATGCTGATAGAGTACCCTGAGGCTATAACTCACCTAGTGACAGGGGCCCAGAGGCCCCCTGACCCAGCTCCTGCTCCACTGGGGGCCCCAGGACTCCCCAGCAGCCTCCTTTCAGGGGATGAAGACTTCTCCTCCAACGCAGACATGGACTTCTCAGCCCTGCTGTGTCAGATCACCTCCTAGGGGGGTGACGCCTTCCCTCCCCAGAGCACTGGGTTGCAGTGGATTGAATCCCTCCCAAAGCACTTATGGATTCTTCTGAGGTGTGCTCCAACTGCCCCCAGCTTTGGAGATGTCTTCCTTGTGGCGGGGGAGTGGGGAGCACATTTTATTCTTTTATTGGCAATATCTGTATCTCTCCCTCTTTTTGGAGGTGCTTAAGCAGAAGTATTAACGTCTCTGGAAAGGAGGGAGCTGGGGAAACTCAAACTCTTTCTTCCACTATCCTTATGGTCAGCTCCCTTCTCTGTAGGGAACTCTGGGGTCCCCCATCCCCATCCTCCAGCTTCTAGTACTCTCCTAGAGAGAAGAGCAGGCTGGAGCTAAGGCCTTTGAGTCCACAAAGCCTTATTATCAAGTGTCTTCCATCATGGATTCATTACACCTTGATCAAAATAATGCCCCAGTTACCACCTCCTCTATGGCACTGGCATTGTCCCTGTGGCTAACACCAGCATTCAAGGGGCTGGCCTTCCTGCTTTGCAACCCAGTTTAGTAGATGTTCTCTGTTCACCCTAGCAATATTCTTACCCTGCCCAGTATATGGCAGCTGGTAAGCACTGGCCAAGTATCTCTCTGCTCCCACTAAGACCAGCTAAGTTGTATGCCTACAATGAGAGAGTTGTGTCTCCCAACTCACATGTCACTTATCACTGTAATGACTTATAATTACTAATATTTCAGTATCACGTGCATTCATTTGGGTTGCCAAGAAGCAAACACTAACACAAAATTAAACATGCAAAAGACATCTTGCAGCAGGGAACAGGAGAAGGCAGGGAGCACTCTCAGAACAAGGTGCAGGTGTGACGTCTACAGAAGGAAAGAGGGAAGATATGAGGACTGGACTACAGTGCAGTCCCCAGGGATGTTCAACTGGGCCACTGAGGAGTCCTTGAGCTTAAAGTCACTCAATAGAGGACAGGAATGGGTCTAGCTGTCCCTTCTGTGCCCAATCACTGGCTCAGAGAAGTCCACAGAAACCATGGCCTCAGAGTAAAGGTGGACTCAGAGGAGCAGCAGTTCAGCTATCAATTATGCTTCCCACAGCAGGAAGCCTGAGGGTGCGTTCTTCCTTGTTGCAGCATGTAAACCAGTACTAAAAATAATAGCTAAGACTTAATGAACCTGTATTAGTTGCTCTCATGCTGCTAATAAAGACATACCCAAGACTGGGTAATTTATCAATAAGAAGAGGTTTGATGAACTCACAGTTCCATGTGGCTGGGGAGGCCACACAATCATGGCAGAAGACGAAGAAAGAGCAAAGGGACAACTTATATGGCAACAGGCAAGAGAGTGTGTGCAGGGAAACTCCTCTTTATAAAACCATCAGATCTCATGAGACTTATTCACTATCATGAGAACAGCATGGGAAAGACCCAACCCCGTGATTCAATTACCTCCCACCAGATCCCTCCCACAACACATGGAATTATGGAAGCTACAACTCAAGATGAGATTTGGGTGGGAACACAGCCAAGCCATATCAGAGCCCTTACTGTACAGACTAAAGCATCTTTCATGCATCAATGTAATACTCATAGCCACACAGACATGGGTACTATTTTCACCCCTATATACAAACCAGGAAACTGAGACATAAGCCATGGTCAAACAGCTAGTAAGCGGCAGAACTGTAATTTGAATCCAGAAGTCTTTACTAACTCAAAAATTTAAGTGAAAAAGTTTTTTTCTATTAAAAATGAAGTTAAACATTTTGGAAAGACTCACTAAAAGCAAGCTGATAAATTATTGCTGTCACATTAAATATAATTAACACAACTGAAAAAGATTAGGGGAAGGAAATCTTAAAAATCTAGGAAGGACTCTACCTAGGAGATCTAGGAACTCGTTCAATGGTATCTGAATTCAACCATTCATTCAACTACAATATGTGCTAGACATTGTTCTATGAACAAAACTGACAGGAGAATTTTTAAAAATCTCTGCCCTCAAGCAGTTTACATTTACGTGTGTCAAGGGGGAAGATAATGAATGTGTTGTATAGTATATTAAGAGGTACTTAGTGCAAAACAGGGAAGGAAAGTAGAAAGCTTACAGATGGGTAGAAGTGTATGTGGTGGGGGTGTGGGGTAGCAACTTTAAATAGGGAGGCCAGGGAAAGCCTCACTGAGTTAATGGTTGAGCAAAGGCAAAGGAGGTGAGGGAGAGATGCCTGAGGAAGGAACATTCAGATACAGAGAACAGTAAGAATGAGGGCAAAGGTAGGAACATGCTGGCAGTTCCACGAACAGCAAAGAGGCAAGTTTTAACTGGAGCAGAGAGAGCAAGGGGGAGAGGTGGGACGACAGATCATGTAGGGTCTGGTGTGCCACTATAAACACTTACACTTTTACTGGGAGTGAGATGGAACCCACTGGAGGTCATGAACAGAGAAGCAATCCAACTTCTGTTATAATGGAATCCCTCTGACTACATATAGAGAACAGATAAGGGTTGGGGATGGTAAGGATGGAAGCAGAAAAACAAATTTAGGAGGCTACTGCAGAATCCTACATGCATACTGCTTTGCAATCTCCACTTCAAAAATCCACCATAAAAAAATCTAAAATGTTAATGATAGAAAGTGCATTAGGGAAGTGACTTGCATTAGGAAAATAATGCATGACTATAATCATAGGAACCATAGTTAAGGAAAAGGCCTTGGCCTCAGTGCCAGTCCTCTGTTTGGTCTCCCATCTATTCTCCTCCCTTCCATTTCACATGACTGAACCCCATAAACTACAGTCCTAGACAGCTGGCTTCTGATGTCAATAGACAAATGAGATACTAGCAGGAGATCAGATAAACGAGGAAGAGAAAGGTCAGGGTATTTCTCCCCCTACCTCCTCTACTCCATGTGGCATTTGCAGAATGGCCACATCCTCCATTATTCCAGCCCCCTGTGGGGTACACCCTCCACTGTTCCAATTACCCGTGGGTGGTCCAGATCCCGGGTTCTGCTCTCACCAAGCAGCTTCTGTGCTATAGCTGAGTTCCCACCAGGCAGCTCCCTTGTTGGCTTTGATAACAACTCCTCCCTTTGTTGCTTTAGCCCAAAGGGTGGTAATGGCTACCTGCAGTTGGTAACCTCTGGAATATATAACAGCTCCCTATTTGCTCTTTTAGCTTTTTCAATACCTTTGTAATTACCTCCCTATACCAAATCCCCCTATTGAACCACTTGGTGATGTTTTGTTTTTCTGACTAGATCCTGACTAATATACCTTACATCAAGAGTCACAAATGAATGTACATGTATATAACTGTTTAAATCTTGAAGATATGCATATATTGTTCTATATGATCCATAATATTCATATCAAATCCTTCCCAGGGGAATTAGGATGGAGGAGTGATGGGAGAGATGGAAGAAGAGAGGGGAAGCAGGAGCAAAAAGTGGATGTGGGGAAGTGAGCAGGAGAAAAGGTAGAGGGGCATGTAGTACATGCCAAAGCTTCAGTGCTTTGCAAGCATTCTCTTACTTGGCACCCAAGGCAAAGTCCCAGAAGCTCCTTTTACTGTGGGGAGTCACTGGTAGAAAACGCCAGCCCTGTCCTTCCTTCAGAGAGCCTACAGCAATCCGTTAACACCAACAGACTCCAGGCCATAGTAACTGCTGGAGCGATGTCCTAGGAGCTGCCAGAAATGAAGGTCTTAGCCGGGCATGGTGGCTCATGCCTACATTCTCAGCATTTTGGGAGGCTGAGGCGGTTGGATCACTTGAGGCCAGGAGTTTGAGACCAGCCTAGGTAACGTGGTGAAACCTGGTCTCCACAAAAAAATACAAAAATTGGCCAAGAGTGGTGGGTGACTCGTGCCTGTAGTCCCAGCTTCCCAGCTACTTGGGAAGCAAGATGGAAGAATCACTTGAGCTCTGGAGGTTGAGGCTGCAGCGAGCCATGATCATGCCACTGCGCTCCAGCCTGGGTGACACAGTGAAGTCTTGTCTCAGAAAAAAAAAAAGAAATGAAGATCTTGCGTTCACCTGCCCTCTACTCACAGTATTCAATAATGAGAAAGTCAAAGAAGAGGAAGCAGATGAACAGAAAAGGCAGTGGAGAGAAACTTGAGCCACTGAGGTGTCAACTCAAAGACCCCATCCTCATTTACAATAGAATATCACCAAACATCACACCAGGTATCGTGTTGCCTAGCTGTGCCAGAACAAGGTGTGCTGCACACATGCAAGGACAAGAGAGGCTCCCGTGAGCAACCTCAAGACTAATGCTTATTATTGTTGCAGGTAAGTAATATGCATTAACAATCATAGACAATTTAGTTTCAAGTGTGAGCAGCCAGCAAAAGCTTCCATACAAAAACACAAAAGGCGATAGTCTTCCAAAAGTGTTTGGTATAAAGGAAATGTTGAATCAACCCAAGGAACAGGTACTCTCACTGACATGAAAACACTGTTTCAGCACTATAGGTATTAGATACTACTTAGTTTAATTCAAAAAGGAATCATGCCCTTCAAAATCATAGTATAAAAGGACATCACTATATTTGTGTAAGACCTAAAAAATTAGATAATGTTTACTGATTTGTTATATATGAAAATATAACCCATACAAATATAACCCATAAAAGGCTTCAAATTACTTAAAAGCCTTTCTCCCTGGAGAGGAAGTAGTTTGTGGCAGAGACCGAAAGCTTTTTAAAGTGTGACTTTGATCCCCATCTGCTGTAGTCAGGGTGGGAGAAGAACACTGATGGGAGAAAAAGCAAGACCCTAGAAAAGGGGGTTGCTATTTTCCTGGAGGGATCATTTCTTTCGTATCAGTAGTAGTATTCATTAGCAGTATTCTGCCTGGAAGCCAGTTCTTCCTATATCAAATTGTGGACACGAAGAAAGGAAGGGAGCAGCCACTGAAAGTGAGAGGTACTATACACACATTAATTTATTTATCCTAATAGCAATCCATTCCCTGATACAATAAGGTACATACAGAGAAAAGTTGAAAAATGTGGTTATTGTCATAACCTCTAATAATACACTCTGGAATTCAACTTCCAAACACAAATCAAGTGTCCTTCCATTCACACTATAAGCACAGCCAAGAAAATTCTGAAGGCAATTTAAAAAATAACAGCGGCAAATTTGCCCAGGATGGTAGGATGTCATGGGGAGTCTGACCCTGTGGCTGGTAGGGGCAAAGTATGGTCTTGAAAGAAGAATGTGAAATAAGACATAATGAATGAAATTTGGAAAACAAGAGAAGCCATGGAAACAGCAGGAAAAGCCTAGAAACAGGAATTTTTAAGTCCTTTAGACATACGACTAAATATGAAACGAATGCAGACTGCTTCTACATCTATCTCAAGCCCTGACAACTTTTAAATTCTAGGCACTATTTTCCATTGCATAAGTCTCTTCCACAAACATGGTCAAAATTAAATTTATTATCTGCCTCCTTGTTTGCATATTTTTGATGACTTAACTCTCATTCCAAATCCCTTCTCCTCTCTTTTCCTCCAGGACAGAGACTGGTCTTGCAAATATTAATACCCCAGTCTTCCTACAGCTACAGTTTACCTGTAAGATGTAAAAAGAAGTTGAGGTGGGGAGAGGTGCTCCCTGTCCATAAGAAGGTGTCTCTATTATGGAGCCCATGGCCCCTTCCCCCTTCCTTCTGCCTGGAACATAGATACCTTTGCAGGCAGTTGCAATCATGAAAGCAAAAGCCTCATGCTAGGGATGGAAGAGCAGGAAAACAGGCAGAAGCTGCTTTATGATGGTGTCACTGAGCCAACATCCCACTCCCTGTGTTCTTGTGAAGTAAGCCCAGTGGTTTAAGTTACTATTAGACATGCTTTCTGTTCAGAGCCAACATAAACCTCATTGGAATATCCCCAAATCTTTTTCTTCTCATGTGCTTCACATCTTGGTAATGATATCCCCATCCCACCACTGGCATCAGCAAAATCCAAGGAATAATCTCTAAATCCTACTCATTCAGTCTTGCTTGCTTCTCACTCTATTTCTGAAATGTCTCTTCCAACCCTTCTCTTTCTTCTTCTTGTTCATCTTTACCTTCACTACCTCATTCATGCTGTAGTTCCCCACACTACTAAAATGTCACCAAACTCGTCTTCCTGCCACTAATCTTCCTGGAACACACAAACCTCTACTTACAGGTTTTCACACACCTCAAACCTTGAAGTCTTGGCTCCCAGCTTGCTTCACAAGAGCCCTCACAATACTGGGGCCCAGCAATGGCTAAAAAAATATGCCAAGTGTACATTTTAACTGACATTAAAAAAACAAGTAGATACAAAGTAAAACAAGATATCCTCTGTGTTCGTGAAATATACAAAGACATCTAAAAATCTCTATAAAGCATAGTAAGCACTGCATACGTTTTGGTTAAAAAATGAAACAAGCCAACTATAAAAGACATCTTTAATATGATTTCAAAATTAGCAATGCTGCACTGAGGTGAATATTCTTATAAACTATTCTTAGTATTATATATATCAGCTCACTTGTTCCAGAGAATAATTATTCAATGCATGTTACAAGTCTCAAAAAGTATACACTTCTAATATAATATTTCCAGTCCAGGAATATTGTGAAATCCAGCCCTCCTCTCCCCATAAGGTTTTTGCAGATATTCATCATGGCACAAATTATGATTTGTATGTATGAGGAAAGAATATATAATCATTGAAATATTAGAGTTTTTGAACAGGAAAATATTCAGGATACAATGCTAAGGGAAAAGCAAGATACAAAATTGTTTTTATGGCATCATTAACCGAGGAAAATAGGCATGGAAACAATAACAATAAGGATGAACTGCTCAGCACTCATTATTATGGCTGGTCATATCACACATTTCTCCCCCTCTATTTCTTTTCTATGTTTCTATACTTTCCAAATACTTTACTATAGGCGTATATTATTTCTTCATTCAGAAAAACATGTAACAGGTCTGGAGATGTATGAGTAATAAAGAAACAAAAAATAGTAAAAACTGAAAAAGTAAAAAAGAAATTCAGGTTGAGTTACTTATTAAATGATGGTAACTTGCTATACCGGATCCAATGTTACTTTGGGGAAAGGAGTGGGAAGCCCTGAGTATGCAGCCCCTAAGGGCAGGGACTTGCAATCAAGATCAATAACCACCTGGGCATTTAGGCAGAGTCTATTACAGCTTATGTGCATTCAGAATTCCAATTATGAGGTCCTGACATTTTAAGATTTCCTATTCAAACAAGTTTCCCAAACAATTCTAAATAGCTCCCTTTATAAAGCCGCTGTGGAAGATGACAAAAATACTCAAGTCACTTCATGTCAGCCTTTAACTGTGTGTGTTAACGAGTCCAGAGTTTCTTCCTTCTGGTGGGTTCGTGGTCTTGCTGACTTCAAGAATGAAGCCGTTGACATTCTCGGTGAGTGTTACAGTTCTTAAAGATGGTGTGTCCAGAGTTTGTTCCTTCAGATATGTCTGGAGTTTCTTCCTTCCAGTGGGTTCGTGGTCTTGCTGACTTCAAGAATGAAGCCAACGACCTTTGTGGTGAGTGTTACAGCTTTTAAAGGTAGTGCAGACCCAAAGACTGAGCAGTAGCAAGATTTGTTGTGAAGAGCAAAAGAACAAAGCTTCCACAGCGTGGAAGGGGACCCTAGCGGGTTGCTGCTACTGGCTGAAATGGCCAGGTTTTAGTCCCTTATTTGTCCCTGCCCACATCCTTCTGATCGGTCCATTTTACAGAGTGCTGATTGGTCCATTTTACAGAGTGCTGATTGGTGCATTTTACAATCCTCTTGTAAGACAGAAAAGTTCTCCAAGTCCCCACCCTACCCAGAAGTCCAGCTGGCTTCACCTCTCACTAATGCTTCAGTGGCCTGAGATTTGTCCTGCAATATACCCACAAACTCTCGAATTCGATGTAACCTAACAAAATGGTTTTAAATAGAGCTTTTATACAAGAAACAAAGTTCTTATTTTGCAAGAAAAAAGACACTTTGAGAAACACCTGAGGTAAAGATCTAAGGATTTAGAGGCACAGAAGCCTCAGTTCAAACACCATCATTTATAAACTGTATGACCTTACTCAGATTGTTTACATTCTCTGAGCAAATACAGAAGTAGAAAAAGATAAGCTCCAGCTTCTAAGACTTCAAGTGTCAGTTAATCACACTCATTTCTTTTAAAAGCCATATGTGTTTCATCGCTTGCTTTTAACCTTCATTCTCTAAAGAACAACATCTCAGAACCTGATAAAAGCATTAATATTTGAAACACATTATATATAGTTGACATTTTAAACTAAATATTTTCATGACATTATAGAGACTGTTCTGCTGTGTGGCCACTGGACACCAACATGTAATTCTAAAATAAATGAAAACATTGGGGGCATAGTGAGGTCCCTGGTGAGAACAAGTAAAAAGTGTGGTATTTAAGCAAATATGCTACATACAGCTATCTTTAATGAGAAAAAAAATAAGTTGCCAGTAAAATGTTAATATGCATTTGGCCCTTGGGGAACAGATGGTGCTACCTACTGAAAGCATTACATATTGATTTGGTCAGGGAACAGGGCCTGAGGGCCAGGCATATAAAAAGAATTAGGCAACTTCTGTCAGAAAGTTTCTAATAGAATTCAAGTCTCTCTCAACCTCAACACATACCTCAGAAGTTACTTTTCAGAATACATTCCTGATTCCCCTTCTTACTCTTGGTTTCTTGTTTTGCTCCTAAAACTGCTTAATATTTTCAATTTCACTGGGTCTTAATTAATTGAAAGTTTATATTATGTTAAAGAAAAATATCCCAAAAGACTTTCTTAAAAGTTTAAAGTTTTATAGATGATTGACTGAATATGGGAGTCATCTGTTGAAAAGAACTGGATAATTAATTAGATGACATCCTTTTGTTATTCCTGTCTTAATGTATATAATACCTGGTTATGCCTCCAGGCAAAAATATGCCACAGAATGAGTTATAAGTTTCTTTTGAAATTGCTTTCTCCAGTCAATTGTTTATTTCATCATATCAAGGTCATTTTAGAACCTTGGTCATTTAGAACCTATAGGTCTTATTATAGTTAATGGCTCCAGTAATACATAGGGGAGTCAAAGATAAAACTATTAAGTCACTCAAAAACAAAATGAAAAACATAAGAAAAATAGAGAATATTTTAATTACACTCATATGACTATACTATTATAGTCATCCTTTGTTATCCATGAGGGATAGGTTCCAGGACCCCCTTGAATACCAAAATCCATGGATGCTTGGGGCCCTTATATAAAATGGCATAGTATTTACATACAGTATTCTCCCGTATACTTTAAATCTTCTACAGGTTACTTATAATACCTAACACAATATAAATGTTATGTAAACCATTATTATACTATTTTGTTTTTTATTTGTAATTTTATTTGTAATTTTTTCCCAAGTATCTTCAATCTGCAATTGGTTGAATCCTTGGATCCCATGGATGTGGAGGGCCAACTGTATAATGATTCTCCAGAGCAAACTTTATACCTCTGTATATCTCCAGTAAAGTTGAAATGCAGATAAAAACATCGCTTTGTCAATGACAAACAGTCTTAAAAGGATGATCAGAAAATTCATCCAAATAGAATGTTCTGGGATTTATAAGTGCACTAATAAAAACTGTAGGATGACTTCAAGGAGCTGCCTCACCCCAAAGAAAAGCAAACCCCACTCTTTACCTCCCAACTTCCTCTCATCCCAAGTTCACAAAAAATAAGAGACGAGCCAAAGGTTGGAAGGATGTGCTCCTATCTCTAGATTGTAACCAACAAGTACCTGAGACAACATTTTTTTTTTTTTTAAGACAAGGTATCACTCTGTTACCCAGGCTGGAGTGCAGAAGTGTAATCATAGCTCACTGCAGATTCCAACTTCTGGTTCAAGTGATGATCTACCTCGGTTTTCCAATTAGCCAGGACTACAGGCATGTGCCACCACACCTGGCTAAATTTTTTACTTTTTATCTTTTTGTAGAGGCAGGGTCTCACTTTGTTGGCCAGGCTGGTCTCAAACTCCTGGCCTCAAGCAATTCTCCTGTCATCTTCCCAAAGTGCTGTGATTACTGGTGTGAGCCACTGTGCCCAGCCATAATATATATTTTTTAAAGCTAAAGGTAATTGCAACATTTTAGAACCCCCAAGGATAAAGAACATTAAAACATTTAAGAAAGAAAACACAGGTTATTTTAAAATGAATGACTATAGCCACTCTACTATGCAATAGAATATCAGGATTTCTCTTATAAAACTGTAATTTTATACCTGCTGACCAACCTCTCTAAACCCCTGTACCCAATACTTTTCCCAGCCCTTGGTAACCACTATTATACTCTCTACTTCTATGAGATCAACTTTTTTAGGTTCCATATGCATGAGATCAAGCAGTATTTGTCCCTCTATGCTTGGTTTATTTCACTTAACATAACATCCTCTAGGTTCATCCATGTTGTCACAAATGACAGAATTTCATTCTTTTTTAGAGTAAAATAGTAATCTTTTTATAGTTAAATAGTAATGGTATAAGTATTATACCATATTTGTTTTATCCAGTCATCCAATGATAGACATTTAAGTAGATTTCCATGTCTTGACTATTGTGTACAGTACTGTAGTAAACATGGGAATACATATATGTCTTCAACATATGAATTTCATTTCCTTTGAATAGATACCCAGTAGTTGATTATTGGATCACATGGTAGTCCTATTTTTAATTTTTTTGTGGGACTCCCATTCTGTTTTCCATAATGGCTGTGCCAATTTACATTCCCACCAGCAGTGTTTAAGAGTTCACCTTCCCCCACATCTTTCCCAGCATTTGTTGTCTTTTGTCTATTTGATAATAGCCATTCTAACTTGGGTGAGATGATAGTTCACTGTGGTTTTTATTTGCATTTCCCTGATAATTAGTGATATTGAGCATTTTTTCATGTATCTGTTGACCATTTGTATATCTTCTTTTGAGAAATGTCTATTCAGATTGCTTGCCCATTTTTAAATTGGATTATTTGTTTGTTTGTTATTGAATTGTTGCAGTTCCTTGCATATTCTGGATATTAAACCCTCGTCAGATGCACAGTTTATGAATAATTTCTCTCATGCTGTAAGTCTTCTCTTCACTCTGTTGTTTCCTTTGCTGTGCAGAAGCTTTTTAGTTTGATGTAATCCTATTTGTCTACTTTTGCCATAGTCAACAATAATGTATATTTCAAAACAACTAGAATAGAGGATTTTTAATCTTCTCACCACAAAGAAATAACAAGTTTCAGGTGACAGATATACTAATTGCTCAGATTCAATCATTACACACTGTGTGTATATACTGAAACATCATAATGTATCCCATAAATATGTACCATTATGTGTCCATTCAAAACAAAATAAAACGTATTTAAAAATAAACAAAACCAGACTGCATGCTTTTCATTAGCAACACTAGAAGCTAGAAGATAGTGGAGTAATACCTTCAAAGTTCTGAGGGAGAATGATTTCAACCTGGAATTCTATGCCCAGCCAATTTCCCTGTTAAAATGAGGACAATTTTACACCTGCATGGAATCAGAAAATTTCTCACACACTATTTCCTACAAAGGTGGCAGATCAGAAAACAGAGGCTCCAATTCAAAAGAATTATGAAGAAACAATGACAACTCTCAGCCCGCTGTCCAAACACTAGTTCAGACTAAAGCAAGCTATAGGAAGGCTATAGGAAGGACATATCCGCAGAGAGAGGCAAAAGTGGAGAGATTACTGCTGTACTTTGGAATAGTGATTCTCAAACTAAATCAGACAAAACATCCCAGTCTGGATACTCTTCCTTTGTCCTCAAATTCACCGTCTATTCTCTGCTCTGTGCCTTGGGAGGCTAAGGAACCCTAACAGCTGACATTTTTGCTTTTCAGATTCTCTTCCGGTTTCCCTTTTTGTGAAATGTCATCACATAATCCCAGGAAAGAAGAGAAAGAAGACAGGAGATTTATCCCTTGGCTCCCTCCTTGCCACAGAAGGTGGGACAGTGACCAGAGGCCTCACTAAAAACCACAGCTTCCATCAGAAGGCCTCTCTCTCTCTCATGGCTATAGTTCCCACCCAGTTCTGGCCACAGCTCCCTTCTGCCCACTGAGGCCTAAGAGGAGTAAGGGCTTCCCTCCACAGTCAATCCCTGAATGACTCACTCATCCCTAAATCCTGCCCAACCCTCTGTAATTTGTGAATTGCCCTTTAGAGTGTGACAACTATTTTTTGCTGGACCCTAACTCAATAATAATCAATAAGCTCCATTTTGTTTTTTTAAAAAAAGATAATAACTCTTTTTGCTATCCAGAAATGAAATGTATAGCTAAATTATCTGCACATTTTCAAATAAATGATTATCCTAACTGGAACAGAAATAATAAAATAACTGAAATAACATGTATTTCAGTATGTAGACACTTAGATATAACTGGTCAAGAAGATAAAGTAGATGTGTACGCCCACTTATATAATAAAGAAGTCTGGGTTTAGGGGAAGTTAAGCAATATTTAACTGAATGCTGTCAACACTCTTCTCTTTTTTTGACATTTTGAAATAAGGGCTTAATAGTTTTTGTATATAGCCTTAAAATCAAGAAGAATGTGACAACTGAAAATGAAGGCTGATACAGGCATCCTGTATCCTGTATTGATAATACAAATATCACAACCATTATTGCTGCTGGTGACATTGTTTTTCAAAATGGTGAGCAATTCTCAGAAAAGTTGCTAACAAGAAAAGTTCAGTCTTCCCTCAGTTTACCTGGGTGTCTTCTACATATCTGCGAAAACTTGCTATATATTAAAACCATATAAAATACACCTTATATTTTATAAGTAAATAATTATTTCTAGGCTCAAATAATTATGAACAAGTTTTTGCCTACATAATGCCCAAGAGAACACTGAGATGTGATGTAGGATGAAGAACAATTATTCATCATGCATTTCAGAATTTCTAGAATCCCTGGACCCTACCCACTAAATACCGTAGCAATGCCCAATCACAGAGAAAATTCAAAAACACCCCTACAAATGTTTTAAATGTCTGCTAGGGAGTATTAATATTCCCACTGAGAACCAGGGTTTATAATCTGGAACAACTTAAGGAGGCAACAAAGGAAGACAAGATGGGTAGAGAAGAAAAATAAAGTTAAAATTACAAAAAAGTTGAAATGAATGAAATGGCAATCAACATATATGTGGCTGTGCAGACAAATGTAGTTGATCTTGATCATGTAAATCCATTAGGAGGTTTTCAATTTGTAGAATCAACAACTTGAAGTGTAGATAAGCCAGGCGCGGTGGCTCATGCCTATAATCCCAGCACTTTGAAAGGCTGAGGCAGGTGGATCACCTGAGGTCAGGCGTTTGAGACCAGCCTGGCCAACATGGCAAAACCCCATCTCTACCAAAAATACAAAAATTAGCTGGGTGTAGTGGAGGGTGCCTGTAATCCTAGCTACTCGGGAGGCTGAGGCAGGAGAATTGCTTGAACCCGGGAGGCAGAGGTTGCAGTGAACTGAAATCACGCCACTGCACTCCAGCCTGGGTGACAGGGCGAGATTCCATCTCAAAAAAAATAATAATAAATAAATAAATAAAGTGTAGATAGAGATCTTCATGAGGATTACAGAACATAAAATAATCAACCTCCAGAAAAAATAAGTTTGGAATGCAGATGCTGTTGGCAATGGTTTCAGACTCTCTTATGTCTGAGTCAGTACCTCTGAAATTCCCTTAGTATTTTCCCCAGAGTCATAATATGATTGCTACAGCTCCAGACATGGGATGGAGGCAGCAAGGCTAAAAATGTGTTATCTGTCATACACCAAAAATACGAAAAAATAAAATTAGCCAGCGGTGGTGGCATGTGCCCGTGGTTCCAGCTACTTGGGAGGCTGAGTCAGGAGGATTGTCTGAGCCCAGGAGGTCAAGGCTTCAGCGAGTCATGAAATTGCCACTGCACTCGAGCCGGGGAAACAAAGTGAAACTCTGTCTCAAAAAAACAAACAAAAAAAACTTATGTCACATGGCCACTTGTAGCTCTCAGGAAAGCTAGAAAAGCAAGTACCTTACCTAGGGCTGGAAAAATTACAGCAACAAAGAAATAAGGAAAATGACTGTCAAGTAGGCAATTAATATTGTCAGCAAGAAATGCAGGGCCATAATGTCTATACCTAAAGGAACAAGACATAAAGGGATAAGTATATTAATTAAATTACAAAGACATACGTATACTATTTAAATTACAAAGCAAACTGTAGTTAAGATATGGGCCCTAGACTCCTTCCGACTTGTAGCTCTGTTATTTTCAATCAGTAGCAACATCAATTTGTCCAAATGGCTGCTCTAACTCCTACCACACTGACATTGACATTCCAGCCAGTAAGAACGGGGAAGAGGCCAGAGAGAACCATTTCTTCCCTTTCAGAAAATGGCCCATAGGTTTGTACTCATCACTTCTGTTTGTATGTTTGTCCTCACCAACTCTCATATTGAAATTTGATCCCAATGTTGGAAGTAGGGGCCTAACGGGAGGTGTTTGGGTGATGGGGGTAGACACCTCATGATTAATGCCCTCCCTGTGGTGGGTGGTGAGGGAGTTCTCACTCTGTTAGTTTCCGTGAGGGATGGTTGTTAAAATGAGTCTGGCATCTCCTGTCTCACACTCTCTCGTTTCTTCTCTCACCATGTAATCTCTGCATACACTAGCAACACTTTGCCTTCCACATACGTTGAATTAGCCTGAGGCTCTCACCAGTTGCCAGCGCCTTGCCAGCGCCGTGCTTCTTGTATAGTCTGCAGAATCTCTTACCTTTATAAATTACCCAGCCTCAGGTATTTCTTTACAGCAACACTAAACAGATTAAGACACCCCACTAGACTGAACTTAAGTCTTGGCTATAGCTGCAATGGAAGAGATGCTGTGACACATGTGAGACCCTGACTGTTCCCCAGCCAGCTACTGACAGATTTTTGAGGCAACAATTCTAAGCCAATTCTTGCTCCTATTGTAGCAAAACTTACTTTCTACTCTCCTCAGAGAATTATCAGCAGTCTCTGGCTTGTATCTGACTTCTGTACAAACAAACATTGCCTCTGCAATTCCTCATTAAGACTGATGATCTTATGGGACCTGGTCCTATTTCGCATGGCAGAAATAACAAAGCTGGTATTTCCCACAGTTGTATTATTGACCCACATTCTCTATAGACAATCATGCTCTGTCCCATTGTTAACTAAAGGGGGAAAAGGAAAATGAGAAATGTAGACTTCAGCCACACAGCATTTATCCAACTAAAAATTCTGTTGCTTATAAGAATGTGAGAACATCTTGAAGGTCCACTAGCAGTAGATAACCATATTCCAAGTGGAAGAAAGGGGAGCCACACGTTTGTGTGAGTGAGCTAAATCTTCCCCACCCAGCACCCTCTGCAGGAAGCACTGTAAAGACTAAAGTCTAAGAAGAATGAATGAAGGAAAGTGGTGTAGGCATCTTATTTTGATGTTGGAAGTATTTTCCCAAAGCATCAAAAACATTAATAGTTAAAAGAATTTCTTCTGGGAATGTGACTGGGAATGGGAAAAAGTGGGGCAGGGGACTGTTGCTTTCTATTTTAAGTTCTGCAAGGCTTATTTAACCACATAAACATATTTATTATTTTAATAAAATAGCTTAAACATTTTTAACCATGTTATAATCTCAAAATAGCACGGTTTCACCCTACTGCATTTATAAACTTAAATAATATTGAGTAAATACTTTCAGGCTATATTCTATATTACCTCTCAGGCTACCACCTATTCAAACTTTAACCATTGCTACAGTCTCCAAATTGGTCTTTCTTCTTCTACTCTTGCCCCTACAATCTATTCTCAAGACTGTACCACTCTAAGAGGGTGCCTTAAATTCCATCTTAACAAAGTCTCTGGTGGCCGGGTGCAGTGGCTCAGACCTTGTAATCCCAGCAATTTGGGAGGTCGAGGTGGGTGGATCACCTGAGGTCAGGAGTTCCAGACCAGCCTAGCCAACATGGTAAAACCCCATCTCTACTAAAAATACAAAAATTAGCCAGATGTAGTGGCATGCACCTGTAGTCCCAGCTACTCAAGAGGCTGAAGCAGGAGAATTGCTTGAACCTGGGAGGTAGAGGTTGCAGTGAGTTGAGATTGTGCCACTGCCCTACAGCCTGGGCAAAAGGGCAAGACTGTCTCAAATCAAAACAAACAAAAATGACCCTGAAGCTGTGCCATGTAGTGGCACTGTCTATTCTCAGATCAAAGAGATCTTTTTAGAATCTTAATCAGATCATTTCCTGAAACTTTTCAAAACCTTCCAACAGCTTCCCAGCACACCTAAATTCCGAACATCTTACTACGGCCTAAAAAATTCATATAAGCTAGCCTCTGCATACCTCTCCAGATGCAATTCTTCCCACTTTCCTCTTCTCACATCATGCTAGCCACCCTGCACAACTTTGGTGCTTTTTATAGGAAAAGCTTATTCTATTCCACCACAGTGCTTTTTATTCTTTCTTTAGTGCTATATTGGATACTCTTTCCTCCTCTGTTTCCAAGGGGCTCAGTCCTTCACTTAATTAATCCTGATCAACAGCTACCTGCTTCTACAAGAGGCTTGCCCTGACCACCCTATCTAAAATAAACACTGACACCAAACCCCCTCCCACAGTTACTCTCCCTTAGGAGGAATATACATATATTTATCTGTTGCTTAATCCATCTCCTCTACTAGAATATAAGCTTCAAAACGGCTTTCTTAAGCAACATGATAAAATAGGGGGCTCCTGACTGTCCCTCCTCTCACACACTGAGAAATCAATTCTCTCCAAGAGAAAGAGTCCAGTTGAAAGACTCCTGTGTACCAGACAACTGAGGAAATACCCTTGTCAAAATGGGTAGAAAAAGCTGAGATATACGTGCACACTAACTCCACCCTGAGCACACAGGAAGGAAATATAAACTCCCAGCTTATTCTTGAAGGGTAATAGTCTTGTACAACATATACCCTGCCCAACTTTTAGAGTCCTTGCTGAAGGGCTTTGCTCTTAAATCACCATGCCTGAGGAATGGCAGGGAGAGGGCATCGGATGATTTCTCTCAAGCACAAAGAACAAAGGGAGTTTTGACTGCTTGGTCATTCCCAGCAGTTGTAGCCCCCAGAATCAGCCCAACTTCTATAAATCTGCATAGCAAATAAAGAATAAACTTATCTGAGCCTAAATGGGAAGCATGGCACTCCCTTTGCCCCAGGGACAATTCCAGACCCATGGAAAATCTCTCTGTGGAAAGAGATGGGAGGCCTCTGCCAGCAACAATGAAAGAGAAAGCACTCCTTAAGCCTTCCTTCCTGGCTTGCTTTTGAGATATAGTCCTGCAATCTCACATCGGAAGGAAGCTGGGGAATGGACCTCTTCATGCCTGAAGGGGAAAGTGAGCACCCTCTGTGCCTTTCTCCCTGGTTCATTTCAATGATAACTCCCAACTAGAAATCTCTTCCTACTAGAAGGGTGTGAGACTTCTGCTTGCCTTAATGCCAGAGTGAGCACTTCTTGATCTTTCTTCTCTGACTTGCTTCAGCAATAAATCTATATCTGCAGACTCTCCCTGGAAGTAGTTTCTGCATGCATCAAGTGCTCCAACTTTTACAGCCTTCACTTGAGTGACTGGCTCCTAAATCACCTAGCTCTGGAAGTTGATGGAGCTCTACACTGCTGGTCTCCCAGACCACAGAGAACAAAAGTGACTTTTAAATTTGCAAACCTTCAGCAACTATCTCCCCAGGTTAAAAGTGAGCAGTCTGACCAAGAGTACAGGATTCTTCCTCAGACTCTCCCTTTAGTGTAGGGCAGAATGAGTGGGGGATAAATTCCAGCTCTCCACTTCTCAAAGATGGAACAGGAATATATATTTAACATTCTAACCTCTCCAGCTACATCTCAAGAGGCTGTCTTCTCTCACCTCTCTCAAGGCAATATCATGACTTGACACTCTAATTTCCTGGGAGCCACTAAGAAAAAAGACAGCAGATTGGACAAACACAAAGAGCTTAGAACATAGAATCCCTGATTGGAAAGAAAGATCTTTTATGCAAGACCACTCTAACAAGACAGGAAGGGGTGGTTCTCTTATCTAATGCACAGAAAAAAACACAGAGAGTCAAGGAAAATTAACTAACAGAAAGATGTTCCAAATAAAAGAACAAGATACATCTCCTGAAGCTTATGCTAATGAATGGAGATATGTTTCTGACCAGACAAGGAATTCAAAAGGACAGTAATAAAGATGCTCGCTAAAGTAAGGAGAACAATACAAGAACAAACTGATAATTTCAACAAAGAGATAGAACATATTAAAAAGTACTAAACAGAAATCACTGAGCTGAAGACTATAATAACTGAACTCAAAAATTCAATAGACAGGTTGAATAGCAGCCTAAGTCAAGAGGAAGAGAAGATTAGCAAATTTAAAGACAAAATCATTGGACATCATCGAATCTGAGGAGCTAAATGAAAAAAGAATGAAAAAGACTGAAGATAACCTAAGGGAATTATGGAACACCATCAAGTGAATAAAGTATGCATTATCAGAGTACCAGAGGGAGAAAAGAGCAAGGAATACAAACCATACTTAAAGAAATAATCACAGAAAACTGCCCAAGTCTAGGGAAGAAATTAGAAATCCAGATCCAAGAACCTCATTGGACACCTAATATGATGAATCCAGAGGCCCACAATAAGACACATTATAATCAAATTGTTATAAATAAGTTAAAATATTGTTTCAAAGTGAAAACAAAGAGAAAATATTGAAAAATCTGCATGAGAAAGTGACTTGTTACATATAAAGGAACTTCTATAAGACTACTAGCAGATTTTTCCAAGAGAAACCCTGAAGACCAGAAGTAAATGGGATAATATATTCAAAGAGCTAAAAGAAAAATAACAAAACTGCCAATAGTATTATACTCAGCAAACCTGTCCTTCAAAAATGTAGGGGAGATAAAACTTTCTCAGACACACAAAAGCTAAAGGAATCTATCACCACTAGACCTACTTTACAAAAAAAAAAAAATGCTAAAATGTGTCATTCAAGCTAAAGGAGCAGATCACTAAGGAGCAACACAAAAATATCAAACTCACCAGTAAAAGTAGTTATGTAATAAAACACAGAACACACTTATACTGTAATGGAGTTGTGAATACCAAATATATCTCTAGTATGAAGATTAAAAGCCAAACTATTAAAAGCTAGAGCTTTAATAATTTGCTGACACAAACAATAAAAGATACAAAATATGTCATGAATAATAAATTGTGAATGGGAAAAGAGTAAAAGTATAGAGTTCGTGCAAGTGATCAAAGTTATTATCAGCTTTAAACAGCCTGTTATTAGTATAAAATGTTTTATGGTAGCCTCATGGTAACCACAAGGCAAAAACCCTTAGTAGATACACAGAAAGCATTCAAAGCATACCATAGAGAAATCCTCAAACCACAAAGGAACACAGCAAAAGAAGAGAGGAACAAAGGATCTACATATTAACCAGAAAATAATTAACAAAATTTAATAGTAAACCCTTACCTATCAATAATTACTTTGAAAATAAATGGGTTAACTTTTCTGATCAAAAGACATCAAACAGCTTAGTGGATTAAAAAAAGAAGATGCAACTACCCAACTATATGCTTCCAAAAAGAGACTAATTTCATCTCTAAGGACACATTCAGATTCAAAGTGAAGGGAAGAAAAAAGATATTCCACACAAATGAAAACTAAAAGAGTGCAGGGGTAGCTATACATATCAGGCAAAATAGACTCTAAGTTAAAAACTGTAAAAAGAGACAAAGAAGGTCATTATATAATAATAAAGGGGTCAATTCATCAAAAAGTTATAATAATTGTAAATATATGTGCATAGAAACAGAGTAGAAAGATGGCTACCAGAGGCTGGAGGGAGTGGGAGGGATGGAGAAAGGAGAGACGTTGATCAAAGGGTACAACATTTCAGTTGAACTGGAAGAATAAATTTTAGTGACCTACTGTACTGCATGGTGACCGACCACAGTTAATAATTATGTATTGTATATTTCAAAATTGGTACACAAATAGATTTTTAACAACCTCACCACAAAAAGAAGATAAGTTGGTGAGGTGATGGATATGTTAATTAGATTGAACCATTCTACAATGTATACATAGATTAAAGCATCACATTGTACCAGACATACACAATTATTTGTCACCTAAAAATAAATAAAAAGGGCTATCTTGTCCATGTCTATATTCCAATGTCTATATTCCAGTGCCTGAAATAGTTCCTACCACATGAAATCTGTTCAAACATTGCCGCAATATTTGTTGATAAATGCAATATGCTTTATAGCAGGGAACATTTTTCCCTGAAAGTAAATTATTACAAAATGTTAACAGGAAACTTTTTGAAGATATAGTCCAGGTCAGACACTGCACTAAGTGCTTTTCAGAAATTATTTTATGTATCTTCCCACCATCTCACTGAAGCAAGTATTAATCATTTTATAGATGAAGATACAGCAATTTAGAAAGGACAAAGAAGAGTAGATCTTTACTGCAGATAGGGTCCTAAGATAGAAAATTGAAAATGGAAAAGTCAAACAAACGAAGACAGGGGACAATGGAGGAGAGGAGATATTGCCACAGTGCTAAAAAAAAAAAAAATTACACCCTGGTTTCATCCCACTTTTTGACTTATGTATTCCAGCATTTTCACATGTTCTTTGAGTTTTCTCTTTTCATTCTCAAATGAAATAAAAAACAACCAGTCTTAAGTACTCAATATCAAGGATTTTCTATTTGCAGGATACTTCATGATCTTGATCTCAGTTGTACCACATTCAAAATATATGCTTATCACTAACAATTTTTAATTATTATAAAACAAAAGCACACCAAATACATGCGTATGTACATTTATATTTATACAGTATTCCCCCCCCAAAAAAAAAACAGGATATAAAAAGCACAACACTGTTGAAGCTTAGCTGTTGAGCAGCAAAGCCACCAAGTAATAACTCAAGCTGTTCCTCTGCTAAAGAAAGAAAGGCTAGATTCAGCATACAAAATACGGTTTAAGAATGTCAATGTCGAAAATGTGGCTTGTGTGAAATAGAACTTAAAATGAGTTCCCTGGGTCACCAATGTTAAGGGTAATCTCCATATTGCTAAATCCAATTAACATTTTCAATCTCCATCTTACTTGATCATTCAGTAGCACCTGACATTGTTTTCTACTCATCCTGTTAAGTAGCTCTTTCATTAGTTTCTGTGACATGAACCATCCTAGTTTTCTTCTAATACATCTGGCTATTTCTTCTCCATTTCCTTCTCCAGCTCAGGCTTCTCTACAGTCTTAAATCCAGTAGTTCTTTAAGACCAGTCCTTAAAATCTTCTCCTTGCTAGACTCTCTTTTCTTGGGCTTCCTCACCCAAACCCATGGTTCCAATCACCATACATATGACAACACTCAAATTTAACTCTTGTGCCCAAATCTCTCCCCTGAGCTCCAAACAACTGACTTGTAAAAATCTGTCTTTATCTGAAGGATCACAAAGTTAACATCTTACCTATTAGATTTCAGCTTCTTATACCAAGATCTGTGGTGCATTAAGCTGTATAGCCCCACATTGCTTATCTCTTACATAGTTTTAAGGTGATTTAAAGGAAAGAAAAAGGATAAAGTTCAAAGCCTAGGACTCTAAGATATGGTAATCAAACTTTATAGGAATTGTTACAGTGTTGCACACTTTAATCATGTAAGTTTAAATTTTCATAATTACTTGAACATTTTGGCCTCCCTCTCTGTCATTTCAGGTGTTCCAGTTAAAAACAATGAGATTCATTATAGGAACTTTTGTTTTGTCAAAGAAAGCTTTATACAGAAGCTTATAATATAAAACATGTCAAAACACAGTGGACCTAAAGCAAGGACGAGGGAACAAGAATGGGCTTTATCTCAATCTCCCTACTTACTACTGCTTGACAATATATGCAATCCTTCTGAGTAAGAAAAGAAGAGCTTCAAAAGTGTAGGCTAAAGTTGTCTTGTTATATTTCAGAATTTTTTCTTATGATATTCAGCATTTTGTAAGCCTTTTTAACTAAGCAGTATTTTTAGTTTTAGTTTTTCTATAGAACCAAATTAAGGCTCTCATCTCTTTAAATAAAATTTGGAATGCATTTTCCTAAATATGTTAAACTAGTAAGAATACAAGTTTCATGGTAGCAGAATTTATTTTTCCCATGTTCTAATAAAAAATTCCATGCAGATCCAGAAAAAAAAAATTTAAATAGGGTAACAACATTGTAAACTAAAGTTAAAACTGTAACCCAATTTCCAGAGGAATGTCCACTGACTTCACAACCCAAGAACAAAACTGGAGACACAGCCTCTTAAAATACATGTGTCCTGCCCTTTGAATCAGAATAGTAAGCACAAACATAAGGAAGGCGAAGGAAGAGTTATATTGTTTCACCCTATCTGTCCCTAGCTCCAGGAAAGGAATACAGAAATGCCCTTAAACACAGGCAGCCAAATGCCTCCCTAAGGAAAATGATCTTTGGAGAAAGTAAAACCCACCTACTGTACTTGGCATTTCG
Source organism: Pongo pygmaeus (assembly GCF_028885625.2). NCBI lineage: Eukaryota > Metazoa > Chordata > Mammalia > Primates > Hominidae > Pongo > Pongo pygmaeus. The sequence continues at coordinate 121,769,978 of NC_072379.2, forward strand.
TTTTCCAGATATATATTTTTTAAATGGAGTCCATATAGCAAAAGGCACAAAACAAAATTTTTTTTAATACTTTAAGTTCTGGGATACATGTGCAGAATGCGCAGGTTACATAGGCATACACGTGCCATAGTGGTTTCCTGCACCCACCAACCTGTCATCTATATTAGGTATTTCTCATAATGCTCTCCCTCCTCTAGCCCCCCAACCCAATAGGCCCTGGTGTGTGATGTTTCCCTCCCTGTGTCCACGTGTTCTCATTGTTCAACTCCCACTTATGAGTGAGAACATGCAGTGTTTGGTTTTCTGTTCCTGTGTTAGTTTGCTGAGGATGATGGTTTTCAGCTTCATCCATGCCCCCTGCAAAGGACATAAACTCATTCTTTCTTATGGCTGCAGAGTATTCCGTGTTGTATATGTGCCACATTTTCTTCATCCAGTCTATGATTGATGGGCATTTTTGGTGGTTCCAAGTCTTTGCTATTGTAAACAGTGCTGCAGTAAACATACATGTGCATGTGTCCTTATAGTATAATGATTTATAATCCTTTAGGTATATACCCAATAATGAGATTGCTGGGTCAAATGGTATTTCTGGTTCTAGATCCCAGAGGAATCATCACACTGTGTTCCACAACAGCTAAACTAATTTACACGCCCACCAACAGTATAAAAGCATTCCTGTTTCTCCACAGCCTCTCCAACATCTATTGTTTCCTGACTTTTTAATTATCGCCATTCTAACTGGCATGAGATGGTATCTCGTTGTGGTTTTGATTTGCATTTCTCTAATGACCAGTGATGATGAGCTTTTCATATGTTTGTTGGCTACATAAATTTATTCTTTTGAGAAGTGTCTGTTCATATCCTTCACCCACTTTTTGATGGGTTTTTTTTTTCTTGTAAATTTGTTTAAGTTCTTTGTAGATTCTGGATATTAGCCCTTTGTCAGATGGATAGATTGCAAAATTTTTCTCCCATTCTGTAGGTTGCCTGTTCACTCTGATGATAGTTTCTTTTGCTGTGCAGAAACTCTTTAGTTTTATTACATCCCATTTATCAGTTTTGGCTGTTGTTGACATTGCTTTTGGTGTTTTAGTCATAAAGTCTTTGCCCTTGCCTATGTCCTGACAGAGCCAAATCATAAGTGAACTCCCACTCACAATTGCTACAAAGAGAATAAAATATCTAGGAATACAACTTACAAGGGATGTGAAGGACCTCTTCAAGGAGAACTACAAACCACTGCTAAAAGAAATAAGAGAGGACATAAACAAACAGAAAAACATTCCATGCTCACAGATAGGAAGAATCAATACCACGAAAATGGCCACACTACTCAAAGTAATTTATAGATTCAATGCTATCTCCATCAAGCTACCATTGACTTTCTTCACAGAATTAGAAAAAACTACTTTAAATTTTATATGGAACCAAAAGAGCTCGTATAGCCAAGACAACCCTAAGCAAAAAGAACAAAGTTGGAGCCATCATGCTAACTGACTTCAAACTATACTTCAAGGCTACAGTAACCAAAACAGCATGGTACTGGTACTGAAACAGATATATAGACCAATGAAACAGAACGGAGGCCTCAGAAATAACGCCACACATCTACAACCATCTGATCTTTGACAAACCTGACAAAAACAAGCAATGGAGAAAGGATTTCCTATTTAATAAATGGTGTTGGGAAAACTGGCTAGCCATATGCAGGAAACTGAAACTGGACCCCTTCCTTACACCTTATACAAAAATTAACTCAAGATGGATTAAGGACTTGAATGTGAGATCTAAAACCATAAAAACCCTAGAAGAAAACCTAGGCAACAAACATTTTAAAAAAAAAAACAGAAAACACTGAACAAAACAGAAAATAAGATTAAACATATCAGTGGTAACTAATAAAATGTTTAAACCCTCTTATTAAAGCACGGACTAGGCATAAATTGTTGCATAATTTTCCTCAATACAAAGCAATCCAGAAATGCAAGTGTGTATACATTTGCAGATGTATGTGTACACATGTGTTTACATTAGATGCATAACTAGGTGAATATAAGAGTGTAGGTGTATACGTATTATGGATACTTTTCAATATCTCTGACAAACTCCACCAAAAGAAAGTAAAATCAGTGTTAAATCTGAACAAAGTAGAATCCTTGTCCCATATACACAGTAAGTGGATCAAAAGAAGTTAATTTTCAGTGATTGTAAGCATATACTCATGAATCTTTACACAACTAAGAGACTGGAATCAAAACATATGAATTAAATATGGCTGGAAATGCAAAATAAATTAATACAATTAATAAGATAATTTAGTCAAAGATGACAAAAATAAGATAGGAATGATTACTATAATAATGCTAATTATTAGATATATAGCAAACTTTTAATCTTAAAATCAGTATACTAATTTGTGATGAAAAACTTAAATTACATACAACAATGCTAAGTACCATAAGCAACATTCTCTGTCAACCTAAAATTGGAAATCTATTACTAAAGAGAAAACAAATTTTTCAACTGCAATTTCTAAATTACTCTTCTGATTAAATATGTAAATGCTGGTTCAAGGAAAAAAGTAAAATCTGAAATGAGAATAGTTAAATAAAAATGTTTTATAACATAAGGACTGAGGCCAAACTGCACTTAGAGATAAATTCATAGCTTTCACATATTCTCATTATCTTATTACAAAACCAAAAATAAAGTAATCCTAAAAGAGACGCTAGATGAAAGAACCACTCTCTCACATCTCTCTGCCATTCCCTTGGTCCTCTTTAAAAGCAACAACAAAAGACAACCCGAAGGGAAACACAAAGAAAGGATACAAACAATTGATTTCTAAAATACCAGAACTTATACTGGCCAGGTGCAGTGGCTCATGCCTGTAATCCCAGCACTTTGGGAGGCTGAGGTGGGTGGATCACTTGAGGTCAGGAGCTCGAGACCAGCCTGGCCAACATGGCAAAACACCATCTCCACTAAAACACAAAAATTAGCCAGGCGTGGTGGTGCACGCCTGTAATCCCAGCTACTTGGGAGGCTGAGGCAGGAGAATCACTTGAACCTGGGAAGCAGAGGTTGCAGTGGGTCAGGATGGTGTCACTGCACTGCAGCCTGGGTGACAGAGCAAGACTCTGTGTCAAAAAATAAAATAAAATAAGGGAATCCAGCAAATCTAATTTTATATTTATTTTTTCTCTTGAGACAGGGTCTCACTTTGTCACCCAGGCTGGAGTGCAGTGGTGCAATCACAGATCATTGTAGCCTTGACCTCTTGGGCTCATGTGATCCTCCTACCACAACCTCCTGAGTAGCTGGGAACACAGGCATGAGTCGCCATGCTTGACTAATTTTTTCTATTTTTTGTGCAGACTGAGTCTCACTGTGTAGCCTAGGCTGGTCTCCAACTCCTGGGCTTAAGTGATCCTTCTACCCCAGCCTCCCAAAATGCTGGGATTACATGTATTAGCCACTGCACTCCACCATTTTATATATATACATGTATATTTTTAGGAAGAATATAATCTAAAATAAGACTTATAGCTAACATAAAGGATATTGGAAAAATAAGCGAAAAATATGTTAATACATCTGAAAATAGCCAATTTTCTGAAATCGTGCAATTATCATATTCTAATTTTGAATAAGAAGAAAAAGCAATAGGCTAAAAAAAACAGGGTCTGGATGAAGGTAATTTCATGAGTGAATTCTTTCAAAACTTCATGTATCATATGATTTACGTACCAAAAACAAAATAAAAAAACTATTCTAGAGCACATATAAAGGTAAAATATTTCTCAGTTAACACTATTATTGATAGACCTTTCTCTTATGAACAAACATGTAAAAATTAAAAGTACAGGAAACTCAGACTCAAAGTTGTATTTAAAAAAAAAGTCATAATCAGGTAGAAATTACCCGAGAAATGCAAATATGCTTTAATAATAGGAAACCTAGTAATCTGATCTGTTACATCAGTAAAACAAAACTAGGCATTCACCTCTATTAATACAAAAAAGGAATTTGATAACATTCAGTATCAATTCTTGATGTATTTTATTTTCTTAATATAATTTTTGAAAAAGGATAAATAAAGAATACCAAGAATTCTATCCCAGAATCCTAACCAACAGTATATTCACTGGTAAAGCACCAAAAGCATTGCCCAGTGAATAATGGATCAAAACAAGGGTTTTGGCAACAAGTACAAATACTGTTCTGTTCTAAAGAGTATGGTGACATATGAAACAAAAGAGGTATAGCTATCAGACTGGACCAGACAAAAGCCATCACTATCAACAGATGCTTCAACTGCCTACCTAGAAAATCTAAAAGGATCAACACTGAAGACAACAATTAAGTAACATCAATGACTAGTTAATAACAAAAAAAAGTTTCCCATTTATCCATAATGAGATTTAAAAAGATGTCACAATAAGAAAAAATATAAAATATAAAAATTAACTTGATTATAAATGCAAGAGATCTATATGATGAAACCTTCAAAAAGTTACAGAGTCTTGACTAATTGAAGATATCGTATGCTCCTAGAAGGCTGAATATAGTAAAAATATCATTGTTTCCCAAACAGGTTTAATTAACAACTAGAAATGATAGCATCTAATCAGGAGCATGTACTTTACAGGCATCTCATTTCATCACAACAGAAATCCTATGAAGTCATTATCAACATTTTACTAAAGGAGTAGTCAGGTCCCAGAAAGATGAAGTGCCTTGTTCACATGGTGAATGAGTGAGAAGATGAAGTCCAGGCCCTCTGAAGACAGTGCTTTCCTAACAAAGATGCTATACTACTGCACTATTTTTAAAAAGTGGCACTTTGGGAGGCCAAGGCGGGTGGATCATGAGGTCAAGAGATCAAGACCATCCTGGCCAACATGGTGAAACCCCGTCTTTACTAAAAATACAAAAATTAGCTGGGCGTGGTGGTACGTGCCTGTAATCCCAGCTAGCTACTCGGGGGGCTGAGACAGGAGAATCACTTGAACCTGGGAGGCAGAGGTTGCAGTGAGCCGAGATCGCGCCACTGCACTCCAGCCTGGCGACAGAACGAAATTCCGTCTCAAAAAAAAAAAAAAAAAGTGGGAATGGAAGGACGAATGACACAAGTAAAAAATTTCTAACACAGAAGAGGGGGAAATAACCACACCAGAAATTAAAATACAATGTTGTCGGCCGGGCGCGGTGGCTCACGCCTGTAATCTCAGCACTTTGGGAGGCCTAGGCGGGCGGATCACGACATCAGGAGATCGAGACCACGGTGAAACCCCGTCTCTACTAAAAATACAAAAAATTAGCCGGGTGCGGTGGCGGGCGCCTGTAGTCCCAGCTACTCAGGAGGCTGAGGTAGGAGAATGGCGTGAACCCAGGAGGCGGAGCTTGCAGTGAGCCAAGAACCCAGAAGGCGGAGCTTGCAGTGGACCACTGCACTCCAGCCTGGTCGACAGAGAGAGACTCTGTTTCAAAAATAAAAAAAATAAAAATAAATAAATAAATAAATAAATAAATACAAAGTTGTCATAAGTTAAAATTACATGATAATTTGAAAAAAGAATTAAATTAATAAACTTACAGACATACAACCTGTAATTATTGAACATTAGCCCACAAGGGGATTTCTGCTTGTTTTATTTTCTTACTATATCCTCGGAACATATTGGATAGTGTTAAATTCACATAATAGGGACTCAATAAATAGTTTACCAAGGAAATAATTAAACTGGGCCATAACACTTAGTAATGAAAGTAGAGATTCATCAAAAGTCGGGCTGCAGGCCGGGCATCTTGACTCACACTTGCAATCCCAGCTTTTTGGGAGGCCGAGGCAGGCAGATCACTTGAGTCCAGGAGTTTGAGACCAGCCAGGCCAACATGGAAAAACCCCATCTCTACTAAAAATACAAAAAATTAGCTGGGCATGGTGGTGCACACCTGTAATCCCAGCTACTCGAGAGGCCGAGGCACAAGAATCACATGAACATGGGAGGCAGAGGTTGCAGTGAGCCAACATGGCACCACTGCACTCTGGCCTGGGCAACAGAGTGAGACTCTGTCTCAAAAAAAAAAAAAAAAAAAAAGGACCAGGTGCAGTGGCTCATACAGGTAATCCTAGCACTTTGGGAGGCCAAGGTGGGCAGATCAAAAGGTCAGGAGCTCGAGACCAGCCTGGCCAATATGGTGAAACCCCGTCTCTACCAAAAATACAAAAATTAGTCAGACATGGTGGCACGTGCCTGTAGTCCCAGCTACTAAGGAGGCTGAGGCAGGAGAATCACTTGAACCAGGAGGCAGAGGTTGCAGTGAGCCAAGATCACGCCACTGCACTCTAGCCTGGGCAACAGAGCAAGACTCCATCTCAAAAATAAAAAATAAAAATAAAAAAAGAAAAGAAATGGGGAAAAGGATACTAGCTTACAAATACTCATCCTCACAAGCAATCAGAAAGGAGTAAATTAAATATCTCAGCTATTAGATTGACAAAGACAGGCTTTAAATTTTCAGGCCCTTTGCCCCAGTAATATTTTCATTATAAAAATCCATCACTAACTTGAAGGTATAAAAGAAACTACTGAAACCACAACATCTACAAAGTGATATAAAAGTTTCAAGAAGCAAGCAGAGCATTCATGATGCTGTACAAAGTAAAAGGCTCCCAAATGCAAACCAACAACGTACCTTTTCAATAAGATTTGAGGAAAATAGAAGCTTTTCCTTACTGTCCACCTAATGTTATAATTTTGGACATAGCAGAACTTAAATTAAACAAGTCATTTAAATTACTTTAATGAGACAATTATATTAGAATGACTACTAAAGTTTACTTTTTGGAAAATCTGTACGCATTACTACTACATACACTGAGGAAACAGTTTGCCCACTAATGGTCTTGTAGGACCTTTGTGAACTGTACTGTTCAGTTAGGAATTACTGAGTGTCAGCTTCAACTTGGAGATTTCACTGTATTCTTCTTCCCAGTTCATTCTGGAATGGAAAGCAACACTCACGCTTACTGTAAGCATTCAATATATACTTTCTGTTGCTAATGTGGTGATTTATCTACAGTTGTACAATGAATAAAAGACAGTACTGTGAATATAATTTAAAAGCCTCCAGCATATCACCTAGACACCTTTTATAAGTCTAAATAAATATGCACTAGCCTCTCCACTGTATCGACTGCACAAACTCTAGAATATTATTTGTGTGTTTTTTGTTCCTTGCTTCGAGTATCCCCATTACCTTTTTCTGCACATGGAATACCAGCTTAATTAGTAATTTCACTTGTTACTGCCAATACTTTCATTTTGCCTAGGTGAAAATAAGCCATTTTTCTGTACCTTCTCTTTAGAACAGTGGTTCTCAACCTTGGCTGTACACTGAAATCACCTGGGAAGTTTTCACACTATACCCCCTGAGACTGATTTAATTACCTTGGGGTACAACCTGGATAATGAGATTGTTTTTAAAGCTCTCCAGGTGATTCTAATATGCAATTAAGACTCACACATCTTTTTCCTTAAGGAAATCATATCAAAATTTTTAGGTAACTGAAACACAGTGAACATAAAATGATATATTACAGATTTTGGACAACAATTCCATAATTTGATGTTTAAATGCTCTTCAAACCCTAGAAAATACGCCATTTGTCCCACTGATATGTCCACTATGTAATTAGGTCTTTCCTAGGCTAAAAACTGAAATAGCAATGTCACATGACTATGCAATCCACCTCTTCCTTCCCAAAGGTCTCAATTAATTTGAAATAAATATAAAGTAGCAAAATCAGTCAAAAGTGGTCAACCTCACTAGCAAATGATAAAGAATTTTCCATTCAGAATTCCCAGACTTTATAATCTGGCAGTCAGCTTTCTTATTTTGTTTGGAAAGTCTCTAATGACCTTACAAACTGTGTTTATCTTGTAAGAGTATGAATGAAGAGAGCTGTTTCCATTAAAGGCAAAACAAAACTGAAAAGGGAAAACGCACCATTAAAATATTTTATTTCACTTTATAAGCAGTCATTATATACCAAAATTGCAGCTGATTTCATTTTTGAAGGAAAGAAGCAAATGACAACGTCACTTAATCCGTCTGAGTTCTCATTAGCACAACTCATTCCACCAAATTAAGTGCTGTGGTCTCAGGATACCCTGTGGAAGGTTAAAAGAATCAGCTGAAGCAACAAGCAATTTTCCCTGAGATACTGTTTTAAGTCCAGTGTGAGGTTTTACTTTAATACGTGGTTTCCAACTCACTCCCCACAGGGCAAGGTATTCCCTATAATTAAAAGCAGCAAATATCACAACCCATCTCTTCTGTACTTGGACCATAACGCATCAAAGCCAAAGGAGCACAAAAGATGAATCACCCTATCTCCCTAAGAGTATGGCATTTTTGGACTATCATCAGATCTGCTAGAAAACTGCAGGCCAGAAAGAAAGGCATACTATGGGGCTTCAACACTGCTAACTTGTCTCTGGGGCTTGCCAGAAACATCAGGAAAGCGTTACTTTGAATTCACTAGTTTTACACCAACAGGTATTACCATTTTTATGGCTTTCTTTAGGGGAATAAAGTGAGTTTCAGAGGTCTCAAAACATGTTTAGGAACACTAGTTCCCACTTTCCCACAGAAAAGTAAAAGACCCTTTCACATTGCCTTTATATTATCTTTACTCCATCCTATTCCTCACTAATTCTTTGAGGCATGGACTGAATCTGAGACTTACATGTATACAGCAGACACCAAAGTAGTCAGAAGATGAAAACAAAATAAAACCTGGAAAGTACCACTATGTCCAAAGGGAGATAAAAGTGGCCACTTTATAGTAGTTACAACATTCAGATGAGCGAGTTGGAGGTATATTATTTCACCCTATACTATTTCCCCACAATGTTCTTCTCCGGATCAATTTTACCTGTTTACTTCCCCACCATCTGCAATTTCACAGTATTATTTACATACATTTCTCAGACTTAGAATTATCACAGAAAATTATGCAAAGTGGTAGGAGTGATTATACAAAATGGTTTAATAAGGCACAATTTAGTGTGGTTACAGTGGAGACACACACTGAAACATAAAAAAAAGGTATATGAATTATATGGAAGGTTAGTAGGTTCTATTTTAATACCCTCTTATTTCTAGTTAAAAAATACATAAAAACTCAAATAATGAAAAGAGCAGTGACTAGAAACCTATGGATTCTAATCGAAACTACCAGCACTTTAAGTCATATACATCTTAAACACTGTTACGAATTTAGACCTGAAGTCTGTGAACTCACATTTATGAGTAAAGGTACTTAATCTCTTCTTTGTTGGTCATTATGCTTATCAGGATCTCCCTAACTTTCAAACCACCAAGGAACCCTTTTTTTTTTTTTTACTTTTTCCTCTGAGGTCTCAGTGTTTTTCAAAAGTCTAACAAACAAATTGCCTTTATTAATTAGTACCTGATTTGTATTATTGTTTTTCTAGTTTCAACACTGACTCTACCTTTAACTGAAGATCTAGAACCATTCAAAGTTAATCACCATTATTAGCACTGGGGTGGTGCAAAGGTAATCAAGGTAAATCAGCATTAGAGGCTCAAGCACTATCACTACTGACGTCATTTTCAATCACTGTTTATTAGTTTATACTCATATCATGTGTGAACCCCTGGATATGTTCACTTAGGAGGTGTAGCACCTGGAAAGGCACTCTGTCACAGTGTGTAGCCCATATGCACCCCCAGAATTTTCTGTAAAACCATCAGTGGTCAATCAGAGGGCTTGAATGTCATAAACTGACCACTATTATTCCTCAAAATTGAAATAGTCTAGACAAAAGCAAAGAAATTCATGTGTTCATTAACTGTGTTTAATCCTACTAAGCTTTCTCAAATAGCTCATAGACACAACCTCTTACTAACTTTGTGGACCATTTTAGCCAAGTGAAAAAAATAAATAAATAACAGTGCTGCTCAGTTCTGGTTCATAGAAACTCACCAGCTCTAATAGTGAACGGGCTTTGACTGAAGAGAAACCTGACTCCTGGCCTCCTGGGTAAAGATCTTATCTTTGTGATTAATTTTCTTCATAAAATGAGGACGCTTTCAGATCTCAATTTCTGGGTCTCTAAATTCTTGAAGTTGAGAGAAGTGAGTAAGCAGCAATATTCATTTCAATGACAACAATTTAAGTTATTAAATCTTTTTACTGGATGCCTGACTACTAGAAGATACAGAATAAAATATACAATGGATTAGTGATTTTGCAATTACCTTGTTACTTCTTTTAGATAATCTAACTGTATAATGCAAGACTTCAAGTAAGTTTTGGCATTACTTATTAGCTTGTGCATCAAATTCACATAAACATAGTTAAATTCCCATTTCATTTTGCCCTAAGAGGAAACCAGACTGCCAAAAGTTGCTCCAGCTCCCTTTAGTAAGCAGCACATTTTTTTAAAAGGTGGGGGAGGGTTGAGTAAAGTAAATACTTAGGTTATTTGGCATCCATCTTAATAAAAAATAAAAGTAATTCACAAAAGTTAACCTGTGCTCAATGCTCTAAGCATTTAGAATATGGAAATTCCTAAGGATTCTATTTTTTTTTTCATAGAATATATGTTGTATTTTGCTTTTTTTGTAGTTTGAAATTATCTTTGGTAATGCCTGGATAAGGTTATAACAATAGTCTCCCCAGTAGTATTGTGAATGCACCTGCTTGCCACTTCAAATAATTTTGAACAAATATTTAAACAGAAGGAGTCAGAGAAAAATGCACTATTTGAACAGCTAAGGGAGGGTCCACTTCCTTAACAAAATGCAACAAGTATTCACAATATAAATCAACTCACAGTAAATTTGCAAAAGCATCTTCAAGGATAATATTACAAGGAGAAAATAGTCTCTTAATTTTACCTAACATTATTTTTACACTTTAATCATTAAAAATAGGCTTAAATGCAATATGAATGGTAAAACTAGAGACTGGATGATATGAACTCATACCACAACATACACAAAAAATAGTTTCAACAATGACTATTGAAGCTGACAGTCACTTGACTAGAATTAAGAAGAGGCCACGGGTGACTGCCTCAGAACAGACTCAATTGGAGCAACTGATTAGGAAGTATGGAATTCATCCAGGAGTGGAGCAGCAGGCTCATAAAAACACCGCGGGGCATTCAAAACTTACCTGAGTAATATTGGCTTTAATTGTGCGCATTTGTTTGGGATTGGGAAATGCTATTATGACCTATTTCTCTTCTCCAACATGAGGAGTCTCCCTAGGATCTCAAGATCTCTTCCATCTGTAACATTCTGTGACTCAATACCTAGGGTTAGGTTACCTGAAGGATCTGTTATTAATCTCCAGCTGTAAGGAAATATTCCATAAGGATTCCCAGAGAATAAATGATTTCAAAATAGTTGCTCAGTTTGTGTGTGTTTTAAAAAGTTGGGTAAGACCACTTAAAATTTTCTTCTAAGAGGACAGATCTTAAGCATACAATAGTGTTAACTATAGGTGTGTACTTATCCTCATGATACTTATACACCTATGAAACCACCAATAGTTAGGGTTGAGTGGTATGCACAGCTTTTTACATGTCAATTACACCTCAAAAGATAAAGGTTATCTAAATGGGGGTAGGAGAGTGTAGGGAGACTGAATTTACTCTGAACTACAGTTATAGTTGAAGTCAACTCAAAACCTCTCCAAATTTCTAAAAATGCCTCCCACACTGAAATTAATATTTCAGAAAACTAATAAATGTCTGTGCATCTAGGTATGCCTTGAGCAGACTACAATCTCTCCGGATCTCTAGTTCTTGTCACAAACTGAGGGAACTGTTACCGATTCCTACAGAACCTTCCAGGTTCAGCATTCTATTAAAAAGATTTCCTAGAGTTTCTACTGTAAACACTTAACCACTTAGGACAATTTGAGTCATTACTCGTGTCTGGTACAGAACATCAGGCCCCTGGGATCTTGTTTTGAAACTCAAGTTGGCCAGCCTTTCACCTGAAACAAACTTCTTACCTTTTGGGGGAGAAAAAGCATTTTGCTCCCCAAAAAAGCATTTGGAAAGCATTTGTTATGAAGTGGTCATGCACCAATCCTTTATCTTTCATCAGTAATAGTGTATTTCATTAATTAGGCCTGCCCAGACCAGAAATTACTTACCCACAAACACTTTACAAAGCTGCATGCCTTCTCGGTGTTTGGATTTGATGTCCTGGTTGTATGACAATATAGGAAACGTATGAATTTAACTTTTTTATTCACTGAGGAAAATTTCTACCCCTCTTAAGTGAAGATTTCACTCTAGCTAAGAGAAGCATTCGGGCTCCACCTGTTTCGCCTAGCTACAACACTCATTCAGACCCTCGGCAAACCCAGCTCTAGCAATATCACGCCAGGCTAGCTGGACAGGAATGCACCAGTGCTGTTGGAAATTAAAGTTGATGGGAGTTGCATTCTAATCCGGCCAGAGCTGCGCCTGCCGGGTGCAAACGCGGCGCGGCCGGCGGTGTTGGTCTCTGTCTCACGGATGGTGAGCTGACAGCTCCTGCCAGCCCAGGCGGGGAGGAGGAGAAGAGGTGTCCGCTGCAGCCGCATACCCGGCGGGTGAAAGCACCGTCTTGTCCCCAAAGATTCCTCTGCCCTCAAAGACTAACAAAAATACAGTGTCCTGCGTTTCGCAGAAGGACGGGAGGCGTCCCAGAGCTCTCCCGGGAGAAAACCCCAGGGAGAAGTGGTGGTAGGAGGCGCCCGGTCCCGCAACTCACCTTCTGCTGCCTCCGGGCCATGTCGGTGGGCTGCTTGGCGTTGAAGGGGTACGCGATGCACCTCACGACGAAGACGTAGAGCTGCAGGCGGATCCTCCGCTCCTGCTCATCGTCCAGCTGCCGCTCGGGCTCGTCTCGCCCCTCGCTGAGCACAGAGGGGCTCGGGCTCACGGATCTGGCCGCGCCGCCGCCGCCCGCGCGCCCTGGCGCGTCCCGCCGCCCTTCCCGAGTCGGGGCCGGCGGAGCTCGCTGCGAGCCGCCGGCTGCCACCAGCACATCGCGGCTCTCCTCTTCCAGCCCCTCGTCCGACTCCTCTTCGCTGGAAGACGGGTCCAGCATGGTGCTCGGGGATCCCCGCCGCTCGGCCCGCGGTCCCCAAGCGCCTCACCCCCGGCGGCTGCGCCCGCGGGTCTGAGGGAGCCGCGGGTCTGAGGGAGCCGCGGGGCTGGCTGCAGCGGCCGCAGAACGAAAGGAAAACTGGCCAGGGCTTTCCGGACACGTCGAGTTAGATTCAGGAGTGTTTCCTACCACCAGGGCGAAAGGGGCGGGCAGGAGCCGGGAGGAGGATTGGGAGGGGGGAGAGGGGGAGCCGCCGGGATTGAATAGGCGGAGTTAGCGTTGGGGGTGAGCTTGAGCGCCTCAGGAATTGCTCCGCCAGCCCCGGGCGCGCCGACCCAGCGGTTCCCCAGAGCCCGCCGGCAGAGGCAGAGCGGCCCGAGCGCCCGGACGCAGGTGGGGAACCTGTGGCGCCTACAACAAGCAACACGTGGAATTGAATGTTGAGGAGCCGCGCGGGGCCCCGGAGTGCGCCTGCGCGCGCCGCGGCTGCTGCCCGGGCCCGAGTGCCCCGGCGCCTGGCGCCCTAGCACACAGTTAGCAAAGGCGGGGAGCGGCCAAGCGCAGTGGCTCGTGTAAGCGCCTACCGGGGCTGCTCGGACTACCCTCACCCTACCACCTGTGATCTTTTCTGCAGCAGGTGGAGGTGGAGTGGGGAGCGGGGAGGGACTGTCCCCTAGCAAGAGGTTAGGGGGAGCGGCCGAGAAATCTCCCCAACCCGAATCGGCTGCCCAGGATTGAACCCCAGCGCGGAAAAGCGGGACTGGAGCCCTTCACCACAAAGTATCTTTGCGACAAGACTTTGAAAAGTCTCGCTCTGCCCTGCTGCCGTTTTGAAGCTCATGCCGAAGCCCAAATTATAAAAGTCGGAGTAATGAAAAAAAAAAAACCAACGAGGCTTACTTTTTAAACTGTTCTAGTCCTGCAGACTCAGGGCAAGAGAGATTTTATATGTGCAAAATGACACTGATTCAGCTCAAACATATCTCGATTATTTTCTGGGTTGGGATGCAGTTGACTCAAAACAGGTTGTGTAGTGTAGACATTTATTCAACAAAGATTTGAGCGCCCTCCCGGTGTCCAGCACTGTTAGCCTTTTGCGGAGCCCGCGGTGGAATAAGGCACATGACACTCAGTCGCTGATGGTTCTGGCCTCAAGTGGGCGTCTTGTAGCTGCACTGAAGCCTGCCTTATCTGCGCAGATTTCTCAGTCCTAGTGCTGGAACCACCTAGGAGTTTCTTGTAGTAATTCTGTATCTTGTGTCCTAAGTCCTTACAGAGGGGGAAAAAGGCAAAACAATGCATTCAACACCAGGTGGAGTGTGCAGCGACCAGGTGGGCGGGGAGGTGATGAAGTTCAGTGGAAATAACACAGGGCAAATTAACTACCAGCTCTGAGCTCCTCTACCACCATGATCAAACAGCAGTTTTAGCTTTTTCAGGCCACTTTCATATAGTTAGGTACACAAGAGAGACTTCTGCATTTACTGACATTCTCTCTAGATGGGTAAAAGACAAGGAGGCATTTACTCCTGAGGAGTCTTACCTATTTTTCTGCCTAATCCATAACAGGCCCCCTAGTAATAAAAGGTCTTCAGTAAGAGCATGGCTGTGGGATGATCACAAACTGCCAAGAAATAGAAAATCTCAAACACCTATATATTTAAAGGCAATGTTTTGTTTTTGGCAAGGCAAACAAATAGCAATCTTGTCATAATATCTGATGCTTATCTAGCACTTTGCAAAGATCTGTGAAATTGTTTAACACCCTCATCAAAGTAATAGCTTTCTGAGGCAGGTAATATTATTATTGATTGCCCTTTGAACCAGATACTGCACTAAGCTCTTTACATACATTATCTCACTTATTTATTTTAGGTTCCATTGTTCAAATAAGGAACCTGAGAGTTGAAGAATCCTTTCCTTAGGGTACAGAATTAGCACCTAATGGAATAAGGAGTCAAAACAGTTTTCTAGTTCCAAATAGTGTCATTTTCTACTGCAATTTGCCTTGATAATAAGACAGTATATTGAATGTATGAGGTTTACTAAACTAATAAAAATTTCTAGGGACATAAATGTATGATTTAAATATAGCAACTTTACTGCTCTTTTCTTGCCAACCATAGGTATATTTTTCAGTTCCTTTTATTAATTAATATTACTTGATGTGACCACTTATTCTTTTCCCATTAAAGGTGGTTATTAAATCAAAGATCTCCAAGCCTTGAGGATCCCACAGGAAAACATCTAATAATTTTTAGAACAGGATATACAGTGTTTTCTCCATGAAGATGAAAATGGCTTAAGAGGCATAAATTAAAGAAATATCTAAAAGACAACAAAGAGAATGTTTAAGCATTTCATTAAACATACATTGATTAAGAAACTAACATATGCTAAAGCTATAATGAATATATTTAGAAAAACAAGATATAGGCCGTAAGAAGTTTATCGGTTAAGGAATGACAAATGAAAAAAACATTTATTTAAAATAATCAATATTTGGATTGCAATCTGATGAGTGTTCCAATAACCTGGAAGATAATGGCAATACAGAGAAGAAACACTTCATTCAGAAGATGGTAAGTGATATGGTTTGACTGTATGTCCCCACCCAAATCTCATCTCTAATTGTAATCCCCTCATGTGGAGGGACGGACTTGGTGGGAGGTGCTTAAATCATGGGGGGTGGTTTCCCCCCTGCTGTTCTACGGTAGTGAGGGCATTCTCACGAGATGTTTATGGTTTAAAAGTGGCAGTTTCCCCATCTCTCTCTCTGTCTCCCTTGCTGCCTTGTGAAGAAGGTGGCTGGTTCTCCTTTGCTTTCTGCCATGACTGTAAGTTTCTTGAGGCCTCCCCAGCCATGTGGAACTCTGAGTCAAGTAAACCTCTGTTGTTTATAAATTACCCTTTCTTAGGTATTATCTTTATAGCAGTGTGGAAACAGATTAATACAGAAAGAGAAGGCTTCCAGGATGCTTGACATATATCTTGAAGAATAATTTGGAGCTGTTGAGATGAAGACACTGTACATAGGAAGAGCAGTATTTGCAAAGATGTGAAATTGTTTGCCACTTTGGAGAATTACAAGTAAACTGGCATGCCTGAAGTGAAGAATGTATGTAATATGAAGATGTGGAAAATGAGACTAGAGAATAAGCAGAGGCAAATTCAGGATTGGGCCTGTGTGCTATGCTTTGGAATTTAAACATATCCTGAAGAAAATGGGGAAATACAGAAGGGGTTTTAAGTAAGGTAAGACATACTGTGATCCATAACTCTTAAGAGTCCATCTGGAGCAATATAAGGGCAGTGAAACCAGAGACAAGCTATAAAGAGGAGATTACTAGGGACGTCTGAGAGAGAAACAATGGGGCCTTGAACTTAAGAGAGAGGACAAGAGGAGGAGGAAAGCTGATGAGATGGACAAAGGAATTAATAGAATATGTATGAGGAGCTGACAAAGAGGGTCAAGCATAGAAGATGCTTGTCAGAATAGTGTAACGATTAATAATAGATATAATATGATCTTCTAGAAGACAAGTAGGTTTGGAGAAACATCAGGTCTTTGAGGAGCTTAAAGTACACATATGGATGATAAGGTCTAGAAATTATGTGTTCAGAGTGAGAAGAGGGCCAATGAAACTTCCTTGCCTCTCCTCTAATTAAGGGATGGTTTGAAGAAAAGGAACCTGAAAAGAAGACCTGATCATTAGTTAATTGTCCCCAAATAATTTTAAAGTTTTTAATTTTGTGCTTGTGCTAATGTTTTTGCCAAGTTTCTACCTTACATATTAACTTTTCAAGTAATTATAACGTTGGTTGATGCTCTGGAATCATTGATTAAATGAGGCCCAACATAAGGCTATATTGGGCACACAGCATAAATGCACACAATACACTTAAACTTATTCAATGATTCGTTTTTACTTTTTTTAAGGTGAGCATAAAAACAAATTGAATTTATACTGCTTTTTAATGAAACATCTCTTATGCTAAGGAAAAATGGATGCACAGTAATAAAATGGAATATAAAATGTGGTTTTGGCAATAATATTTAAGGAAACAAGTATGTGACCTGAATATCATAGGTGGGCTGTTTTCTGAATGAGAAATAGTTTGTGCATTTGGCCTCAAAGTAAAATGTTAACTCTTTCAACTCATAGATGAAATCATTTTTTTCATAGAACAGACATTTTTTGGGTCCCCACTTTAGGTTATGCATTATTCTGAATACATAAAAGCTAATAATTTACCCACTGGGAGAATGCATATGAAATAGACGTGAGAACAAATTAAACAATAATGATAATATATGCTCATGTGTTGTTAGAGAAAAATTCTCAAAATATCCCTTAAGTGTCTTGAAAGTGGACAGTCTATTATCTTTTGTAGTATAGTTATAACTAAAATTATTGTACAACAGAAAGAGGAATCTTTTTTAGGACAAATGGAAAAATCAGTTTTGCAACATCTATGGGAAAACTGTCAAGTCACAAAGAAATATGCACTTACAAAAATAAAATAAAAACAATATTTGTTTGAAATTTTATGATGCACATTTATATCTTATGAGGCAATAATCATCTTGGAAATCACATTTAAATCCCTTCTCTCCCTTTACTCTGCTTTTGCCTTTTTTCCTCTCCAGTTAGAATCTGAGTCAGTAATGAAAAACTGTTCTGGGACCACACATTTTACAAGTAATGGGTGAAAATATATGCAGATGATAAGCATAAATTGACAAATAATGAGTAGTTCCCAGTTCTCTCTCTCACACACACACACACGCTACAGTCAAAGGGTTGTTGTGAAGAATAAATAAAATAATGTATACGAAGTACTTAAAATACTTGATAATGCGTACAAAGTACTGATATACAGTAAGTTCTCAGTTCATGCCAAGTATTTTACTATTATACAGTAATCACTTTATTATTAAGCTCACTTTGGGCCATAAAGCTATAGAAACCAAATGTAGATAAAGTTGCAAATTGTTCTATGCATTTATTTATTGGATTTTATATAACTCAGAATCTGTATTGCTATTATCATTAACCTGTAAAGAATCAGACTAACTCCCAGATGTTACAATATCTTGATCTCAGAGATTTCATAATTTTTATAAGAAGACTTGACCCCAAATAAGAAGCTACCATCCTTTGTTCCTATTGAATCTATGGGCATTCATTAGAGACTGATTACAGTTCTATTATTCTTTAATTTTCTATGTTATGAGAAATTTGAAGAAAATGAACAGAAATGAGTTGGCTTGTAAAGTTCAGGGAGGAAGGGAATGTAGAAGCACATTGTGGCCTGTGTTCAAAGTGTCAAAGAAAAGTCTTGCATCAATTCAAGATACATATTTAGTGGTTATTATGATCACCAGAGAAGCAAATATTTAGCCCAGAAGAGAATGTTTGGGTTTTTAAAATGTTAATAAATCCATAAACTATGTGAAATTTTTATGGCAATGGCGAAAACATAGAAATTATGCTCATACTTGGATAAAGCCATAAATAGCCAGAGGCTTTTTTTTTCCCTCCAGCTTTCATAGATTTTTATACTTACATTGACTTTGTTGTTAAACACATTTTCTGCCAGTCAATAACATGTATTGAGTGCCTGCCTAATCTAAATTAAGCACTACACTAGGACGTTGTAAAGACAGAGTTGCATTGATTGACTAGGTATTCAACCAATGTCTCACTTAAGAGATGAAAATTCTACTACTGTAAAATAACTTACACCATTTTGACAATAATGCTCAAGAAAATTCAACTAAAGTGAAATAGAGTTTTTATGCAAAAATTATAAGACTAGTAAAAATGATATCATGTGGTAAAAAGAAAGATGTGTCTTTATTAACTATTTGCTGTTACTCTAGGCTATAATTATTATCAAATGTTTTGTCCTTTGGACCCATTTTCACCCTTAAAAGTTATTAATGACCCCAGATAACTTTTTTTGGTGTGGTTATATTTATCAGTGTTTCTCATATTAGAAAATAAAGCTAAGAAAAGTTAGAAATAGCTATTTATTAGTTTATTTTAAAGTATCACTTATTATATAATATAAATTATATATTTTTATGAAAAAAACTATTATATTTCCAAATTAAAAGTTGGGTGAGAAGATTGGTACTATTTTTACACTCTAAAAATCTCTTTAATGTCTGGTTTAATAGAATTCATCTGGATTCTCATATCTGCTCCTACATTCAATCTGTTTTAATATATTATTTTGAATGAAATAGATGTAGAAAACTTGACATCACATAGCTATACAGTTAAAAAATGGAAGAGTATTTTAATAGCCTTTTAATATAATTGTGGATGTTATTCTTTGGTATTATACCAAAAGTCAACAAGTGGCAGTTTCTTAAATGTTAGGTATAATGTAGAATGGAAAACCATATCAATAAACTCTTCTTATCCTGTGATATTTTTAAAAATCTACTAGTCTATCTTGAATTGATTTTGTACCTATGCATTATTTTGTAATACTGTTTATTGGTCGTTGGGAAAATACTGGTTTACTGAGTTATATAGATCTTTCAAAGTTTGACACATTTTGTTAAATAGTATCAAAAAATCACATTGTCAGTAACCACTAATCTCTTAAGAATAGTCTATTGGAAGACTATCAAGCTCACTGTGGCACATACAAGTTTTACAAAATTTTAATTTTTGCTTGATAGCTTGAATTTTGTCATTGTCAACAATACTGCCAGTTATTTTCCTTAAAGTGACAACCTTGCTTTATGCATGCGCTTTTGAGAAAAATTCTGCAGAATATCCAAGTCTGAATAATTATAATTTGTCTGTCAGTTGTTTTCTCAAGTAAAAATGGGGTTCCATGAAGAAACAGCTAGTTCAGTTTGCAACTCAAACAGGTACTTCTCCTTGATACAACCATTGTACTTCATTAGGTGACAAGAAGGGCTTTATCCATACTTCCTATTTTTGCCTCACAAAATATATATTTTTTAAATTTTTAATCAGACTGGGCAACATGATGAAACTCTATCTCTATTAAAAAAATACAAAAAATTAGCCAGGTATGGTGGTATGCACCTGTAGTCCCAGCTACTCGGAAGGCTGAGGTGGGAGAATCACCTGAGCCCAGGAGGTGGAGGCTGCAGTGAGCCTGATAGCACCACTGCTCTCTAGCCTGGGTGATGGAGTGAGACCCTGTCTCAGAATAAA
Organism: Pongo pygmaeus; assembly: GCF_028885625.2. Classification (NCBI taxonomy): domain Eukaryota; kingdom Metazoa; phylum Chordata; class Mammalia; order Primates; family Hominidae; genus Pongo; species Pongo pygmaeus. The sequence continues at coordinate 121,790,341 of NC_072379.2, forward strand.
ATAAAATACACCCAAGCATTGAGATTTAACAAAATTAATAATTTTTCCTGCTAAACCAGGAACATTCCTAAGTGAAACTGACATTTTTGTTTCCTGTGAGTGTGTACCAGGGAATAACACCTGATGACTAGCACATTTTTGTGCCAAGGTCTTGATTCATTCTAAGGCACCAGCAGTTTTACCACCAATGCCTTTGTGCCATCAATACAATGTCAACACAGCAAAAAAGACAATAATGTCTTAATATTCTCATGAAAACAGTTTAAATTTGTAGACTCCCCTGAAAGGGTCTCAATGACCCCCAGGGATTTGAGGACAACATTTTGAGAAACCCAGTCTTCAGAGTTATGTCTTTAATCTTGCCATTGAACAACGAACACATTGTTATTACTGAGCAAATATTTACTCTTAAATATTCTGTCAGCCTGATTTAAGGATAAAGTAGGTATTATACTATGTTGAGCAAATAAAGCTAGTGGATCTAATTACACTTAAATATACAGACTCTGAAAATGTTTTCATTCCTAATTTAAATGACCAGGTATCTAATTTTTAAATGAATTTTAATGTAATCTGCTCTTTATTATAAAGGCATTGATTCAATTAACAGTATTATTCTACAATATTAATAAACAAAAATTTTACCTATAGTTCTGCATTTGATAATCTGAAATTTTTCATTTAATAATATAGTGCCTTGGATCTGAATTTAAACATTATGCTTTTATAATACATCTGAAATTTCCCTAAATTTCTCATTAAGCTAAAAATTGCCTATCTACATCTGAGAACTGAGCATAAAAATACATATATGGCATAATTAGAATTTTTCAACTTAATTTTTTTCCTTTTAATATGGATATCTGGGAAGTACTTAATTTTATTAAATTTGTGACAATTTTATATTTGAAACAAAATTTAGAAATTTAGAGTCAAATATAGAATATAACTCCTAATGAAACATGATTAGAACCTGTATTATCATCTGAGGATAAAGCCAAAAATTCTATATTGTTGTTTGTAGTAAATATCATATTTTTACATCTCCCTCTATAGTACCACAAAAATAATCTATATAAAAATAAATCTGTAAGAGCACTTTTATTTATACTGCTCTTTTTATTAATATATAATTTAGTTGTGGGGGAAAATGAGTCAAAAACAAGTAGGGGTGTGTGTGTGTATGTATGAGAAAGAGTGTGTATTTTTGAAAAAAAATGACAGGTCCTTTCCATCCCAAGAAGACTGTTCATATCTTTATAATTAAGCCCTCGGAT